>NC_046664.1:315016-330373 GCF_010883055.1 Belonocnema kinseyi
TATGGAAAACTGTTTATTCATCTATCTTCTGTATATGAAGAGACCCAAATGGCTTCAAAGTTACTTAACTATATTGTAGACTTACCGTTTGGTAATTAATGTATCTTCTTTTTTCTGAAATTAAAAGATTTTAGAACTTCAGCACTAGGGTAGTTCAAATTTATCCATCTAACAGTTCCATTTTTTGGTGATAAACTCTTCCTCCAACCCCCCAATTTGTTTGTTTTTGGAAAACAAAATTCTATATATTTTTTCTCAAATAAGAAAACGAGTATTAAAGTTAAAGTATCGAAACCCTATTCAAACAACACTGTGCCCATGAATCGTCACACCATGATAAACGTTGAACTAATCAGAATAATTCTGTAAAGTGGCTGTATTGACTAATGAAGAACATAGATGATAGCTGACGAAAAAATTTACGGCCATCCACTTATGTCGACTTGTAGCACACTCGCATTGCCACAATTTACAAATTCTGGATTTCGTGAAATTTTAAGCATTCTAAACGTGTTTTTGGGTCCCTCTTCATACTTTCCTTCATACTTTCATGTTTGAGAATTTATTGTTAAAATAGGTTATGTTTATTCCAATCAGAAGCAGACATGTTAATTCCCTTATGAAGCGCGTTAAGGGAGCTCTCACGTACTACGTAACATTATTTTTTACGTTTGCTAAACAAAGAGAGTCTTTGTAAGATCACGTATTGTCTAGAAGGAAATGGAAAAATATTTTGATACAATACTGAATACTTTTTCGATATTTTTTTCATACAGATATTGAAGCTTCTTAACTTAAATACTAATGTAAGTTTACAAATTGAAGACTTTTTTTGATACCGTTAATAAAATAAAATAATATTAATAATATAATATTAAAAAGTTAAATAACTATTTATTTGTTAAAAGCTTTGAGCACTTACATTCGAGCTGAAATTATATTCTAAATATATAATATAATTTGTTTTTATTTTCGTGAAACCTTGCGGACTTTGTAAAAGATCTTTATAAGTTTTAATTATTTTTGAATCCTTTTGTGATCTTTTGAAAAATGTTAGGAAAAATTAAAAAAATTTGTAATCATTTCAAATTTTCTCTTAGAACGTAGCGCCTCTGCGACAGAGCCTTGAACTATTTACACAAAATTTTGTCGCGTTGAAATAGGTCGGCTGAAAAAAAAATCGGTTAAGAATTTCATGAAGCCTACTAATAAGGGGTTCATGACGTAGTCGAAAGAATACTTTTTAATTATTTTCAATCATTCTTAAAAAAGCGACCCTTCATCTATAGGGCCTGCGCAAGTAGTAATAAAAATCACTGCTGACCTTGAAACGTGAATAATCGTTGAAAAAAGACATTCCTTATTTTTAATCATTAGCAAGCTTTTGCGAATCCTTTGCAAGGTCGCCCTCGTGCTCGCTCCAACGAAACCAAGGTTCTTTGAGCGAATTACAATTACAATTACTCCAAGATTTGTTCGGTAAGTGTATTTTTTGCATAGGTAACTTATTGCAGTTTCATGGCGTAGTCAAAAATTGACTCTTTGCAGTCAGCATACTCTCGCCGAAGCCAGAACCAAGGAAGATATAAGTCACATTCGCGCTTTAAAAAGAAACGCTCTCAAGTCGACTCGAATAATTTTACTATTGTTAGGAATAAGGTTAGTTAAATATTATTATTAAGGCTAATAGAAGGAAGATAGACATCGTATAAGTAACGCGAGAATACCTCAATATAAGCAATAAAGAGAACCCGGCGAAAGTTAAAATAATGTAGGGTAGAAAATTGTAGGAAACCTTGATTGTGAGAAATCGGCGTTTACGGGGGGGGGGGCACGGGAAGAGGACCTGGGCGATAACTCCACGGCGACGATCAACGGGGAAGCCGGAATCCTCTCATCATCCAGTCCGCCACTACTTCAAAACATAGGAACTGTCTGACGGCTATAAACCCGAAACAGACAGCACCGTAATTTGCCAACAGTATCCATAGGAAAAAGGTTGGATATAAGGAGACTGCGCACCAAGTTCACGCCGCTCCTCCAGGCACAAATAGTACGAGGCGTTAATTCGGCGATAGCCGGCGAGTGGCAGCACTGGATGGACCATCTTAGACGACAAAACCAACCCTGCAACACTACGCAAATGAGCAACCACACTCTGGCAGGAGAGGCGAGGCTGGCAGTCATGTTATAGATGACAAATCCACAGCCAATAGCAACACCAGCTCGTCCGTTGGCACCAACCAATCAAAGAAGGCCACGCAGGAGGTCGGCAGGGTCTGAAGGAAAATAGCAACAATACGACAGAAGCTATCTGAAAAACAAGAGAGTGGGCCTGAAATTCCCAACCGGACGTTAGATCGACGGAGACCACCGCGTGGCTTGAAATTTGGAAAGGCGTTCGATCCAAAGACCAATTTTGATAAGTTGGGCCGAACGAACCTCTCCAAACGACCTGGTAAAAGTATTGCCTAGAAAAGTGAAGGTCGGAGCAAGGGACGCCGGTGTCTCTGGTGCATCTTCGCCAGGTAATGCGCGGGTTCCCGAAGTCGTGTTCTCTCTCCGCGTGTCTATAGATTGTCAGGGGTTGGCTGGGCGTTCCCAGCCTGACAATTTGTCAAAGTAGTCAGTAGATTGTCAGGGCTTTGACTGGGGATTCCCAGGCGGACGAGTACCAAGAATAGACTATAGATTGTCAGAGGGTTGACTGGGCATTCCCAGCCTGACAACCACCAGTCAAAATAGTCTGTAGATTGTCAGGGGAATAACAGGGGGTACCTAGCCTGATCACAGTTAGCCAAGATAGCTTGTAGATGCTCAGGAGCGGGTCTGGAGAGTCTCTTAACCGCGTTCAGGAGCTAGCTTTCCTGCTAGGTAACTCCAGGACAGCATAGTGGAGGTTCCGGCTGGGTGGACTATACCTAGCGCAAAATAAATTAAAAGGATATTCGATTGTTGTTCGTGGGTCAGAAGTGTATGGCCTACGAACTCGGTTTATTCAGGCGTGACGAGCAGGTAAGTGGCAACCGTCTTGTGGCTAGGTTACCCCACCTGACCCTCCCCAGGTCAGGCTGTGTTACCGGTAGGCACACGGGATTTTGGAAAACCTAATTACAATATATATATAATTAAAAATTTGTCATAAGGACAACCGCAGGATTTCGCCCGGAGCGGGTGCTAATCTGGAAAGTTGACCCGCTCTAAGCGAAATTGCGGTAAAATTTCAGCCACAACCACGTCTCACGACCGTGAGATAGGTGGTTACAGTCTGTAAAGGAATCAATACGACGATCAAAAAAAAGCTTCGTGCACCCTAAGAACACGGAGCGATCCAAGGACTACCGCCTTCTGCATTTTTCCCGCAACTATTTTAGCATATTCTTGACACGCAGGGATGCTTTTTAGGCCATTAGCAAGTAAAAGCTTGGCACCTCCAAGAGCGCCGATGATAAAGAAGATTAGTTTAACAAGAAGTCAAGAAGAACCATGTCAGGACTCGAGTGAGCAACAGAAACAATTGTCGAGAATATAAAGTTCCAGTATATGCGGCACTTCCCATTCTCGACAATTGACTCGATTTCCCTAGGAGCATTTAGAGGAGCGATATTAAGGTTAATGCCGTAAGAGTGACAGAGATGGTAATAAAGCACTCTTAGTGCCGCATTGTGCCTTTGAATGTAGGTCGTTCCCGCGTGAGTTGGACAACTAGATAGAATGTGAGCTAAATGCTCGGGGTGTGCATGGCACGCCCTGCAGCTATCATCAGGAATGTCTTGGCTCAAAATGTGGCGACGCTATGTTAAGGTGGAAATGACACCGTCTTGGCATACAAAAATGAAACCCTCCGTACCAGACTTCAATCCGGGTGATTTAAGAAAAGCAAACGTTAGCTCACAAGACATTGACTGATCCTTCACATTTCTGTGGAAGATACCATGCATCCTCTGATCGAAGAGCTGTTCACGAAAGTTTTTCTCTTGTCCTTTCTTAATCCGGGCTTTCAGGAGTGAGTACTCGAGATAAATTAGATTTGATGCATTTTGCTCACCCCTAATATTGAAGTCAAGTCCGAGTGTTTCAGTAGCCTCCTCCGCTGCTTTATACAGAAACGCTCCTTTGGCCACTTCTTTGTTCTTTGAGAACATTTTGAGAAGAGGGTCTCTTCCATTTGCAACTCTATGTGCCGTATCCAGAATAATCATGTTTTGAAGATATTCAAGATTCAATCTTCCGCAACCACCTAGATGGCGTGAGATGTAGAGTCGCGGAACAGAAGACTCAAGATGCATGCTTTTGTTCATATGCATAAACTTCCGTGTCCCGATATCATGGAATATTAACTCGTTCTGCCTCCATGGAAGCACTCCAAATGAATAAAGTACTACCGGGGGGCAAACATGTTCGTTGCAAATACTTTGTTCCTCGCCGACAGTACGGAAGACCAAATCTGCCGGATGAGACGTTTGTATCTGCTTCGGAGAGTATCCTTTATAGATGTCACATCCTGAATGCGGCTCTATGACATGCCCACGTATGTATAAGTCTCTCCAGCGCAAAGGTGTCGTATAGCGCTTCTATCGACGAGCTCAGGGTCTTCACGGATGCTATTAAGTTTTTCTCGCTTCAAATCAACCTTGGCGCATTTGTCTAACCCAAATTCCATTCCAATTTCCTTAGTATATCATTCGACAATCCCTAGACCAAGATATAGTTGCTCTTTGTTTTTAGCATAGATCTTAAGTTTGCCCATGTAAAATACATGATTGACCTTGTACTTTCGAACTGCATGTTTGCCGCAGAAGTACCCTTCGGAATGGCGAAGTGCTAGAGATGGTGGTAATAATGTGAGGCGAAAGAGAAGTGGGCTCATGGTGTCGCCCTAAAAGATAACTCTCTGAAAGGTAACCTTGTTAGTTGTCACACGATTTTTTTCTGATGAAATAGTAAATCTGGTTTTCCAAATTGCACCTCACGATTTGTGGATAAATCTTTAAGCTTTCCAAAAGGCAGATGATGAGTCTATGGGAGGTTGAATCAAAAGCTTTCCGATAATCAATACAGGCCATCGATAGGTCACGCTGATAGGATGCTGGATCTTTGAGCCGCGTTGTTCACATATTTCTTGCCACACAGGTTCAACTGCCCGAAAAATTTTATGATTTAGGATAGCTGTAAATATCTTAAACAGTGTGTTCAGACAAGTGATTGGCCTGTAATTCTTTGGGTCAGCTAAGTTTCCTATTTTCGGTAGAAGTATTGTGCGCCCTTCCAACAACGACTCCTGAATTGGCTCTTCCGGCTTTGAATATGAGGTGAAAATACCGGCCAAATGCTTTTAACTTTTAAACCTTTGCGGTAAAATTCCTGCCAAACGTGATGTAGTCATTCACAAACTGAATGCAGAACGCGTACTGTCTTGCCCAGCCTATCTTTATGGCGAGTTCATGCATTCGTCTTTTGGTCTTATGATCAACCGTTTGTTTTGTTTTACAGTTTGCATCAACCAAAGCTCTCGCTGCATTATAGACACAGCCATTGATATTCCAGAGGTCGGATTCTTCGGAAAAATGCCCACGAAGCTCGTCATCTATTTCAGTCTAATCTTTAGACTTGAGAGAATCCTGGGTGTTGATGTTTCTCCGAGTCATAAGGCATCACTCTTGCTTTATCGGATGCCTGCCCGCGATTGGTCTAAGTGTCGCCTCTCTTTTCTCTGTTGCCAGCTTGTTCTGGCTCTGGTAGAGTAAGCGTTTCTCTCACACAGCGCCTTTTTTGAAGTAGTTCGGCATGATTTCGCAGACGTTGATGCGAAAAGTGCGATAGCTCCTGGTATTTCTCGCACCACACAGCATAAGTTCGTGCCATGTAACCCCGTTCAGGGGCCACACTCGCATCGTAGCACTCTAGCAAGTCGCTACACCAAGTCGACACGTTGCAACGTGTCGAGGAACCACCACTCGACAGAAGCGGGGAGCTGCTCTCTATCTAATTTCGTGTTTCTGCAACTCGCAGTGAGAGTTACTGCTACTTCATTACGTGGCGCTGCTCCTCAATATTTATCGAGGAACAGTCCTACAGCTTAGAGGGCGCTGCTCCTCGAATGTCGTTTCAGTGTAGGGCTTAACCGGAAACTGCCATCCAACACGATTTTTGAGAATCAACCACAAAACTATCCCGACATAACCATCATCAAGGACGGAGATCGAGTGGTTGGTGTTTTTACCGATAGAGTGTTTAAGTATGGTCCTTAGATTTGACTAGATCCATTTTACCAAATATGACTGACCTCGCTGGGAAAATATAATTTCATTTTTGCTTCGAAGTTGATTCAAAATGTTACACGGTGGGGTAATATCAATAAACGTAATTCAATATAACTTTTGGACCGTCTATCGTTACCGAGTTTGGATTTTTTCATTCAGGAAAATTTACAATTCAATTCTAATAAGACTTGTAACCTTTTTGTTTGATTAAACTTTTACGTTAGTGCTAACAGTGAAGACAATGTCGGACTTTTCAATTTACTTTGATAAATATATGTGTGGGTGTGTGTGTGAAGGAAAAACAATTGCTTGGCTTGTAAAATTAATGTAATTTAACTAAAGAGTGACTTTTATTTTACGGAAATAATTTTTGAATTTAAGGGATTTTCCTTATATTTTCATTAATTATTAATCATTGATATTTTTATATGTAATTTCCTAATAGCACATGCTTAACAGAGAAAAATTTAAAAATTTAAAATAAGTCAAGTCTACTAATTTTTTCATGCATTGTAGCACCAAAATTTAATTTTTTTTACTAAAATATAAATCTTCGACAAAAAACGCAGCTATTGCATATTTAACTATAAAGGAAAATAATAAAGATCAACTCAAAACGGAATAGAGTAATTTTAATTTTTAAAGATTTGTTTTGTACAAAAGAAACAACTAACATTCAAGAAGATAATTCCATTCTCAAACAAAGAAATGATCTTTAACTAGATAAAAAACTCACTCTTATTAAAAGAGATGAATTTATAAACAAGAAAGATTTTTAAATCAAGTGTTCAAGAGTTAAAGTTCAAGTGTAGAAATCTGCTTATTCTTCAGGAATCCCGTTTACCATCTTAAAAACCTTAAATATTTTCAAGAAATCCTTTTAAAATGTCCGAAACAATTTTTTTCAATTAATTGAAATCGGAATAATCTCAATGAATTCCTGCAAATACTTTCGGATTTCTTGCAAATATCCGAAAATCCCTTGAAATTTGTTCTGATTTGTCTTTAAAATTGATATTAAAATCTCTGAAAATCCGATAAAAGTTTTTAAAAAGCCTTTTAAATTTTTGTAAAATCTTGAGCTTCTTTGTTATCTATTAAATATTATTTAATTATGGTTTTATATTCAATTAATATACAATTAATTTCTTTCATTATAATCAGAACAAAGTTTTTAATTAATATCAGACTTCACAGCCCAAGGTGGAAGATGAATTTAAACGGTTCAATTTTTAAACCAAAAAGTTTGAACTTAAATCAAAAACAGTTAAATTTTTTAAAATAAATAGTTCAATTTCCAAAAAAAAAAATGTTTTAGGAGACAAATAAATTTTCAAGCGAAAAAATGACTCAACAATATACAATAAAGATTAGATCACAAAAAACAACTTCAAAGTTGAAGTTTCAACCAAAAAATGTGCAATTTCTACAAGATGGTAGAATTTGCCAAAAAAAAGGTGTAAACTTCAGCAAACGCAGCTTCACATTCTACCAAAAAGAATGGATTTTTAATAAAATTGTTGAATTGTATACCAAACAATAAAATTTGTGTCAAGAAAAGATATATTCTCGACAAGAAAATATGATAGTAGAATTTTCCACGCAAAAGAATTAATAACTGTTAAGCAAAAATAGAAAGATTTTTCTTATTGCGTTCTATTATTTTGTTTATGTCTGGCATCATATACATTCTAACCAATGTAAAAGGGCTATATAGACCATAAAATTACTATTATTTTTGTTATTATGTTAAAACTGATCAAAGATCATTAATAAATTTTAGTTATATGACTATTTGTTTCTTTTATAAATTGAGATTTTGTAAAGCTGACATAGCGTCACTTGTGTAATATTTGCCCGTATTTATCTCTATACAAACTGTTAGCATCACATTTAGAATCATACTTATAATTATACTATAAAATTCCTAAACTTACTGGTTTAGGCCAAATTAAGTTTAAAAAAAGGTGTAATAATCCAAACACTGTATGTAATCTTTGTGACATTTGATAAAATTCCTAAGAATCTTGAGTAAAAACTTCAGGGTGAATTCGAAGTGAATCCGAATGAACCCGTGCAGATGTGGAACGAGGGGATGACCGGGACCAGATTCCGAATTTAATACCCATTAAGTAATCCGTCCACAAAGTGGTTAAAAACTGTTGCTTAGAGCGATAAATTGATAACCTAATTTTCCTTGTAAGGCTCATTGTAAAAAATACGTTGAACTTTGAATGTAAAATCAAGTTAACCAATTATTATCAGGATTTTACAATTTTGAATGAAATTTTTGTGAAAGTTGTATCAAAAATTTCACTAATTTTCAATGGATTTCAAACACGGAGTACTTTTTCGTATTAAGAAAAATGAGTGAAAGCTTAACTTTTGTAAAGTTTTTGTAGTACATTTTCGTAACTTTTCTTAGCCAAAAATAATATTTTATACATTTTTGTAGATATAAGGATTATTTACATTAAAGTGGAAAAAATTATCTAATTCTACGACCAACAGTTTGCTCTTGTATTCTAAAATTAATTCCTAACCTCAAAATCTCAAAAAGTTGTTATCGCATTTTACACCAGCAATGGACTTTTATAACAAAAATTATTATAAATTCCATGCTTCAAAGGAATATTACTTAATGTTAATATTTATATTAATAAAAAATAATATATTAAACATTAACTTATAATTAAAAATATACTAACCCTACCGATAGAAACCTCACAGTATATGCTAAAGATTATCAAGGCTCTGAGAAGCTCTAAGATATTCTCCGCAGGCACTTAGGTAGATATATTTAATGATCCAGATAGCTCGTTCCAATGCTTTGAAGGCTTTAAAATGTCCTTTCCGAAATTTAAATAAAAATACGATCATAAATAACAAGCAGAGAGGCTTAAATTGAAATAAGAATTCGATCATAAATAAGAAGCAGATGCCCTGTATTGCGATTGCAGTGGTACGGGTGGAAAGGTGGTGGTAAATGAGAAACGTTGATTAGTATTATCGACCTCAAAATTTGATTCGATTATTATTCCCAACAGTGATCCAAAAATACTTGCGCATGCTTGAACTGTGCGTCGCTCATTGGCTCTAGTTTGCGTACGTATTTAAAAATCAAGTACAGACGCGCACCGTGACTCACGAGTGTCCCTTTCGCACGCGTGTAGCTATCAAAGAACGAGCAATCGTGACAATTTTTTCGATCTTTTCCAATGCTCGCACGCATATAGCAATAAAATCGAGTATTGTGACAATCGAAATCTACAATATCGTTTAGAGATTTTATATTGAGGATTTTCTTAGGAATCTTGGATGCATACATACAGACGAAAATGTTGTGTGAGGAAGTTTCAAATTTTGAAAACTTCCAGTGAGAAAAATGTTCCTTAGGGATCAAAGAAGTTTTTCCAAAAAGTTTTAGATCTTTAGTCATTAAGGGGAAAAAGTGAGGACGATGTGAAAATTATGTACGGCGTGCTGCGTTCGATTCGGATCGAGAAAACATAGCGCGGCACAATACCCTTTTTTTATTTTTAATGGCTATTATTGTTTGTTTTTTCAAACAGCTTGGGAAGTTAAGTTTAAAAACTTTCGAAAATGTTTTAAAGTTGTCGTTTTCGCTATCTTAGGATTTCTTGATCTTTATTAAGGTCTTTAACATACCTTGAAGTTTTTGAAAAAATACTAAACTATTTTTAATCCTTAACATTTCCTTGAAATTATTAAAATCTCTTGAAAATGCCTTAGAATCTTTTGAAATACCCTATAATGTTTTATGTCTTTTGAATTTTCCTCAAACTATTAAAATAAGTGAAAAATTCCTTGGTATCTTTCGGGATTCCCTATAATACTTAAATTTATTTAATATCTTTTAAATGCCTTGCGATGTTTTAAAATACTGTTTCAATATGCCTAAAAATATTCCTAATCTTTTAAGATTTCTATAGTTATCAAACTATTTCTTTTTCAAAAAAATGTTTCTATTTTTTCTATTTTTTGAATGGTGAAATTCAAAAAAGGAAAACCTGCAGAGTGATTATGTTCAAATTTATATCCCGTATAATCCACTATAATCCTAAATTGAAATTATAGAAATTTTGTATAGGATGAAAAATATTAGAAGGTACGATATCATGTATTATCAAATGACATTGAAAGAGATTGAATAGATTTTCTTGATTTCTTGAAAATGAAATGTTTGTACGAAACAAAAATGTTAACTGTCAATATCCCAATCAAAAAGAAAGAATTTCAAGTTTTGTAAACCTTAAAAGCTTAATAATTTTATAGACGTTGAAAATTATATAATTTAAGATTAAGCAATTTCGATCAAAAAATTAAAAAGTTAAAAAATAATAATTTTCAAATTCTGTCCCAGCCGAAAATTCCTGCACAGGAACTTTCGGGGGACCTGGACATGTTGCTGGACGCAAACGTACAAACTTCAGTGAAAGTCGATCACAATCAAAATTAAAACTGAAAATGAAATTAGAGTTGTATGAAAGCCGATGAAGCTATTCTAATTTATTACTATTTATTTTGTTGTGTACTTTAAATTCAAGCATATATTTTAGTTTGACAATTACACAACCAAAATAAAAAACATGTTATAAGCATGTATGAAATTAGTGAATAGAAAGGCATGAAAAATTATTTTTAATAAAAATAGAATCCTATCGAATTACTAAAAAAAAATCTGCCCGCCTCGCGGGCACATTCTCATCGCGCGCCAAGCGCACGGCTCGCAAGTCTGAGCTTTGATGTACACATTCTCATCGTGACACTCGCGCTGCGCGCTTGATTTCCGACAGACATTTGTAAACAGGTGTTGTTGGATTTTTTTCTCGTAACTTTAGTCGTTTTTACACACATTTTTTTTATTTTATTTTTTTTTAACGTTATTTTTCACGAATAAAACAAAAAGTACGCGTCCTTTCAAGAAGTGATACTTAACGAAATTGTAGATCTTTTTTGGGATAACCATTTTTCTTAATTCATCTTCTTTCATATCCTTCATAGTTTGTCCACAAAATGGAATTTTCCATTTTCTATTATTTGTTGTGCAATCAAAATTTGAATTTTCGATTCTTGAAAAAAATCAAAAAATTTGTTTTAATAATCTTTTAGAGCCTTCAAAAATAAATGTTTTTCCTTTCCAGACTTTTTTTCATTTCGTGCGTTTTTCGGCTTCAAATTTTGATTTTCGGTTAATTAAAAAAATTTTGAAAACGCTATAACTCTGAGAGTGTTCTTTTTATCGAAAAAAGTCATGAGGATAAATTGTTTTTTCTTTTCAATACTATAAATATCCGTACATAGAATTTTCAAATTCAGAAAAAAATGGTCTCAAAAATTTTCAAAATGCGCTCACTTTTTGAATTTTTATCAAAAATGACTGGTTCACGAACTCGTTCTTTCTTTTACGGCCTAAAAAAATTGTGCCAAAGATGAATTTAATTCGTTGATTTTTTCGATAGTTATCGTGTTTACGGATGGACGGCCGGAAGGACGGATGGCCGGTCGGACAGACAGACAGACGCCATCGTGAAAACCTGATTTCCGGGTTCAGGTGGTCTCAAAACGTGGAGATCCGTTAAAAAAGTGTCATGTCAAATTTCCGACAATTCTAATACTTTCTCAATGATAAATGATGAGAATGTAATAAAGAAACTTTTTTTAAGCACCCTAAAAAAACACTAAAATATATTTTCTTAATATATTTTTTAATATATACATTCAATACCTCCAAATTTTATAATTTTTAAAAGGGCTTTTCAAAAACTATTTGAAAATTTCAATATAGTACTTAAAAAGTAAAGTTGTTAAATATTTTTTATCATAAATATTTTCTTTAAAATTATTTGGCTAATTTTGATTCCTAAAATTCTTAATCTATTTTATTTCAATTCATTCACTTATTTGCTCAATTTTAAAAATTTAAATAATTCTTCTGAAAGTTTTCATGTTCGTTTTTAGCTCCAAGGTCAGGTAATTTAGATAAATTAAGTTGTTTCGAATGTTTCAGTTCACAATTTTATTCACTCTGTAACAAATTTCATCATTTCTGGTAAAGACACAATTTGCAATAAGAAAACTTTTTTCTCTGTTTAGTATCGGCGGTTGGAAAATTATATGTTGAAATATTAATTCTTAATTATTAAAAACGTACTAAAATTTTGCTTTGCATTACAAATTATTTCCGTAAAATGAAATTCATCTAAAATCACACTATGCTTAAAATACATTAAGTTCACAAGTCAACACATTTATTTTAATCCACACACTCATGTCTATCGAATCAAGCGATGCGGACATAAACAATTTAAAAAAATTGGAAAGAAAATTGAAAAAAATCGACATTTTATTTACTGTTTACATTAACATGGAAGTTTAAACAAACAAAAAGCGCACTTTTGATTATTTATTTTTTTATTTTGTTGTTTATTTTATTTATTTATTTTCAATCCTGTTTTTTAATTATACTTTTCAAAGAGAGGTCAAACATATTTATTGAAATGGATCTGGTCCAATTCGGCGCTCAAGCTTAAATACTCATACCTTGATATTTCAGAAGCAGTGGTCCATTGTATTGAAATAAAAAATAAGAATGTAATGGATTTGTATGTATTTTAATTTAGTTTGAGTATTTACAAGTGAACGTTTGACTGGTCACTGACGCTCTCCTCGTAACTAATTGCAATTATCTTGAATTTTGCATCCACGTGCATTATTGTGCGGGGAGGAGGTACGTTTCTTCGCAGAGGGCTTTCAAATATAGTGTTCTTGGGCAGTGGATCGAAAATGCCTAATTCCTGAAGAGCTTCTGTACCAAATAATGCTCGTGGATCACTGGCTGGGTGTTGGGGGATATATTTCATTGTAGCATACTGTCGTCCGTGATCACCACCGAAATCTGCAACTATTGGAACAAGGATACGGTCGTGGTTTGCGAACCCAATAATTCTGTCACCCTTGATTACTACATCTAAAAAGCGTTGCACGGGGAAATATGCTTTTATTCTATGCATGTGATGTGGTGTTTCAACTAGAGTGTCGTATTCGGCAAAAACATCACGTAGGTTATGTTCGAACATTCGAACTACTTCGTAAGGATGCTCCGGATTTGGGATCCCTGGGCAAACTAAGAAGCAAAAAATAATGATTCATGAAAATAGATTTTGCAGTATTTTTATGTAGGGTAGGTGAAGGGCAGCACCAACAGATCGACAGTCAATGATTTATTAAAAGTTAACAAGAGGTTGAATTGATCAATTTTTTTCTCATTTCGAGTTCTACATTATTTTATATCATATTTCTATAAGTATTAATCACATGAACAGAACAATGATTTGGTAATTTAATCATTTCTGACAAGCTGTATTTCGTCGGCTTTGCCCCTCGCCGGAGAGCAAAGCCGATAGCAGCTTTTTATAAAGAAACCTGCATAACCGACCAGATTGAGAATGATAATATTTAATAGTTTCTTCCATGTAGCCGAAAAGGCAAATTGCTGTTCTACATTTCCGATCATTTCTCGATGAAACTTGTAAGCGAAACTTCCATTCTTTCGTAATAAAAACTGTTTCCAGTGTAATTTTTCCTTTGCAACGTCAATTTTCAATATTTTAGTAAGTAACACTATCTCTCGGATAAAATAGATTTATTTGACGCAAAGTAAAACTAGAATTGTAAATTAATAGCCATGCTATAAGAAAAATCGCCTTTGTCCTACTGGTTGGCGATCATAAAAATATTAAATCTATTAATATATCATAAATAAATTATATATATTTACCAATAAAAGATACGTGCATCGTCAAAGCGAAGAGCAGAGTACCAGCGACCCTCATTTTGTCTGTCCACATTCGAGAAGGAACTGCGGAGAAATTTTTGAGATTACATACGGTCGCTTTCTCGTTTCCCCTACTGAATTATTCCACATCGTAGGATGCTTCGGTGGGGAAAGACATATTGTGTCCAAGATATTTGTATTTCCTGGATATTTTTCTTCCTTTTTCAAGGCAAAAAACTGTAAAGATTTACAATATAATTACAATTAGAGAATCTTGAATGAATTGCGTGTTCCGTCATCAGTTATATTTGCTTCACGTGTAGCAGAAAGTTGAAAATATTGTTACGAATTTCAGTGAAACCTTCTAAAAATGTCAATATTGTTCTTCATGCTTATGAATTGATTGTATTAAGTAATTCTCCCTACAGTAACATAAACTGTTACATTACAAAACAAGCTTTGATAAAAAGATATAAATTCGATCTCGAATTTGATTATATTGTCACAATATTATGTAATGATCATCTTTTTTCATTGCTTTAAATTCCTAAGATTTTAAGTCGAAACCTATTGCATTTTGAACAAAATAGTTCAATTTCCAACCAAAAAATACGACTGTTGAATGCAAAGTTTAATTTTTCATGATAGAATTCCGAATATTTTAGAAAAGTTGTGAATATGTACCAAACCGGTACCAATAAAAAGCATAATTTAAGGGTTGATTAAAAATTTTTTAAATCTATAATTCGATACTTATATATAATATAATAACTTGTCTAAAAGATGTGCATTTCCTTTGAATAAATTAGTTTATCGAATTATTAAGTCCAATACAGAAAATTTAAAATAGTTGGAATCATTTAAAACGTCAAGCTCACCCAGAGCTCCTCAATATTTTAACATTAAAAAAACGATTTTTTTAATTTAAACAAAAATATTTGTTTGAATACATTTTTTATTCAACACGTTTACTTTATTTAAATTATCAAAACATTTGTTTAATTTAAATGTATGGAATATATTGATACTCATTAAATAAAACAAATTAATTGTTCAATAGAAATTGTTCTGTTCAAATAAATGATTTCATTAAGTCAAACAATAATTTTGTTGAAACGTCTTATAACTAAATTAAAGAGCGTAATTATCTGATTCAAACGAATAATAGTTCTTCATGCATCCGCTTCAGTTTCAGGGCGCTGCACAGTGGGGTGAAATCGGAAAACGAGGTTCAAAATGACATTTAGAACGCAATTATGCACCGATTTTAGAATTTTTTTTTTGAAAAATTCAGAA
>NC_046664.1:330473-333821 GCF_010883055.1 Belonocnema kinseyi
CGATGTTTGCATTAAAATAAAAATTAAATAAACAAAAAAATAAAAAATCTACTCTCACCATTTTCTGAAAAATTTAGTTCTGAATTTAAAAAAAAAAAATCTGAAATCGGTGCATAATTGCGTTCTAAATGTCATTTTGAACCTCGTTTTCCGATTTCACCCCACTGTGCGCTGGAGCGCCACTTAGTTTTAAACATTCAAGACGAAGGTTGAATCGTTGAATGTCTTTGCGTGTTTGCTCGGAATGTGTAAGCAGCAAGAGAAACGTTTTACCTCAGCGAAACCTTACTAATTTTCTAGTTTCATTGGGCAAGCTTGAAATGTTTTTTTTTTTACCAATTCCAGACTGTCGCCAGTTTTATTCTCGCGTAACTACAGACATCTGTATAATAGAAATAGAAGTACGGATTTTTTTTGAATTGCTCGAAACTTGGAACCTACCCAGCGAAATTTCATTCAAATCAACTAAATTCATTATACCTTTTTTGCGTTTTTTTTTTAATTCACTCTGAAGACTTTTGAATTCACTTTGAATTCTTCTGGATTTTACCAATTCTCATTCACTAATTCCATTAACACTCATTTATCTGAATTTAATAGAATTTTTTAGATTTTACAATTTCTCTATTGACTTGAATTATTTTTAATGTATGTTTATTTTGTATGAATTTAATCATGTCCTTTTAAATTAACTTTAATGTTTCTGAAATAAATACGATATTTAGAAATGTTTTAACTTATTTCAAATAATTTAAATTCATTTGGAATTTACCACGAATTCTTCATAATTTATGAGGAATTCCTTTTCATTCTTTTATATTCTTTAAAAATTATCTTGATTTTTTTCTTATTTGCGATATAGTTTTTTTAATAACCTTCAAGTCTTTTTACATCATCTTAAATTTTTGGAATTTCATCAAATTTTTTTGATTTTTCTTGAACTAAATTATTTTAAATTAACTCCTCAGAGTCCGCAGTGAAAAGAGAGCGATTCTCGACCTGAGATTCGGCTCGACAGATTGGTATTCTCCTCGAATTTGATGCGTGGTTCTGATTAGTCGCAACCCTTATCACCTCTAATAGGCATAATGAGGGAGGCTTGACTGTCATTAATAGAAAAATATTGAGAGCACTACTATCGCAATAGGGTTCAAATTAAAATATACAATTTACATGCTTGTCTTTTAGTGATTAGATTATAATCGTTGTCCTTACTCTTCATAAAATAGTCCTAGCAAAACATTTAATAATACGATCATCGCTAACTATTGACAAGAATCTGGCTATATTATCAATGCGGAATAATAAAACGTACGGGCCAGTGCCATAGAGCTAACATACTTGTTGCACGACGAAATTTTTTCATATCGTGGATCCTTGTAGAGTTCTACACCAGGAAGCGGTCTGTAGAATCTCACATCTTTTCTTGAGCAATTCGGGCTCCCGGAATCTCATCAATGATTGAGCTGGAGAGATTAAGCTTTTTAGGTTGGCAACAATGATAAATGGCGGATGATAGCGCAAATAATCCAACTCTTTTTCCACTTATCGAAAAGAGGTGAACAAATATAAATATCCTGAAGTCCTCCAATTCTCGACGCCCATCGTTGTCCAATGAAGATGTTGATTTTGAGGGGCACACAGTGGTGGGAAATACCAAAAAGCTGACCAAAATATAAAGGTATTATCGGGATTCCATGATTTTCGGTATACTCACGTTTTGTAGGAAGCTGATTACTATACTTGATTAAAATTTAAAAAATTCAAAATAACAGATCCAATATCGCTGAAATTTTGTTGCAAAAATTTAATTAAATCTTTTTAAAACTCGGTATGCTTACGTTTTCAAGGTCGCTGATTACAATATTCATTTCGAATGTTGAAAATTTAAAATGGCGGATCCAATAAAATTTATCAATAAATTATTAATCTTGCTACAATTGTTGAAGCGGATTGCAGAACTGCCTCGACGCTCGACCAGTCTCGGCTCAGTAGGCAGTAGAGTGGGGATGACGCACTCAACGCGTCGATCGCGGGGTAAAATCAATTTACAATTTTTTTCGTTGAAACATTCCATATACCTGTGCGCTTCCAATAGAACTTTTAATTCGCAATGTAAAAGCAAAGAGTTTAAAGGAACATGTAATGATAAAATGTACGTATAAAAAGCAAATTTCTACATGAAAATATTTATTTAATTTTAATACATCGTTAATGATTTCTTTCTCATTGGAGATCATTATTATCAATCATCTTAATACAGATAATTTCAGAGCTTTGGATTTTAATTATATATACCACTACTAGATTAATCCATTTTGTGGTATTATCAATCTCCAAATCAAAGAGATTTTGTGAACTTATTTACTGAGACGCACTTCATGTCTTGTTTGAGCTTTTAACGCAACGCTTAAAAGTTTTTAATATACATGTATATTCATTCTACACCATGATGGTATATTAAACTTAATTTAAGTTATATGGATATCACTATACTTACATGTTTATTAAATTTCGATCAGACTGTTTAAAAGTAGTACTCCCACACAACTTTTCAACGATTGATAGATCAAGTGGTTTTAGGATTGGAAGAAGTTGAGCTATTATTCTTCCTCTACGACATATTATCAAAGCATAAACCATATGAGAACATGCTAAAAAAGATACCTCCTTAATGCCTTGAAAGAGGCAAATTTATCGATTCAACGTGAAAAGAGGAAATTCCTACACGTAGAAAAAAGAAATGTAATATTTACTTATCAAGAATTATTAAGGGTTTCTTATAACTGTAACAGTATGAACTGCTCTTGATAAGAGGGTGGAAATGTCAGAATCACTTAGCATTTCGAAAATGTCACAAGGAAATTAAGGATAAATCACCGGTTATCCTGCAGTAAAATAAACCTCTATTCCTTCGTATTACATACTGAACTACATGTAAAATCCACTGAACAGATATTAGAATACTAGTGCAGTGGACATTACCGAAAGATCGGTACATGCTACCAATCCGATTGGTTTACTTAACTCGCACCTAAAGTCGCAACGCAACCTATTCGCGCGGAGCACCGGGTGAATTCATGACGCAATCGGCACTGAATGGATTGCATCATCTGAAAAACATTCATTTTTGACATTTCTGTAACAGTCGTCAGATTACTCCATATTCCCACTAAGCATGGAAGGGGTTTTATAAAAATAATACAATTTTGGATGGTACAACTTATTCACAGATCGCGTTCTCTTGGTTACCAGGTGTATACATATGAAACCGGTATTTTTTCAAGAAAAAAAACACATTTATTTCAAGAGAATGATAACAAATATTTTATTCAAAGTATGCGCCCT
>NC_046664.1:333921-341681 GCF_010883055.1 Belonocnema kinseyi
TGTTGACAGATGACAATACGCCAATTAGCACAAATGGTAAGTTCCGACAGTGCCTACAAGTGTGCCTACTGGCCGCTAGATGGTAATACCGGTTTCATATGTTAGTAGTCCATTTGTTGTCAGCAATTTATTTTTTTCCCTTAGAGAGAGATGCTCCTTTCCCTGCCTCAGAATTTTGTTTAACCTCCGAATATCCAGTGTGCACTGATGTGTCCAGTAGGCGATTTCGGAAGTTGTTGCATTTTCATGCAGCACTTCATAGGCATCTTCATAAATTTGAATAAGCTTTCTGGAGTCCAGTGAGTCCATTTTGATTAATCACTCGATGGCTAGTAGAAAACTGGAAACAAATTTTCGCTATGAAGTGACTTTTATACTCCAACAATTTCACAAATAATATTTTCAACGAATTGCACTGAGTTTAAATTTAAAAAAATGTAATTTAATTTGATTTTAAATTTAAATACATTAATATTTTTAATGTATTTTAAATTTTAAAAACCATAGAAAAAGCACTGATTGATTTTTAAGACACCAGGTTTCCTATCTTCACTCCACAGGTGAAATATGTTGACGATCGTAAAATATTTTTTTAAAAGAATGTTCGCAAACATTTTTATAATAAATTGTACAAAACGCGAAAACAGTTAATAATTTCTGTATTAATTTTCACTTCACTTCACTTTTTTTAGACTTGTGTGTATTTAACAAATGCTTGATGACAACTGGGGGAAATGTATGCTATCCTTGTCTAGTAACATATCTCCCTCTTTGTATAATTGGTCTAGAACCTTCTACATAATAATCCTCACGTGCGAATATAATTTTTTTAACATGGAAAAATGTACTGCGTCATTGAAAATAATACTTTAAATTTTCCGTTCAATTTTGGAAAGCTATGTGTAAGATATTTTTTCATTTTAAAATACTCAAACTTAACAAGACACGTAATTAGAAATAATATATAATGAGTCATTTAATTAAGTGACTCATCTCACCCCAATGCCTGGTTCATCCCACCCAGGCATGAGGCGATATTTGCCAAGCGCACATGTTTTTCATTTTCGTTTCTAATTCCGCATATGAATTTTTAGTTACTTTTATCTTGGCAAAATTTTAATTAAAAATGTTTGTAGAATATATTTAATGCTTTACTTTCAAGCAATGAATTAGCAGATTTTAAATACTGACGTGAAAAGGACAGCTGTACACATCTCGCCCCTCCATACCTTGAACGTCCATGAAAGGTTCTAAATTAAATTTTGAGTCTCAAAATTGTTTTCATTATCTTGTTATATGTGCAGCCTTAGACTGCCGATGTACGAATGCTTCTGCGAGTTTAAACGCGTGTAGCTGTTATCTCTTGTCCTCATAGCTACTTGATACCAGAATAAAGCGACAAGCATCCCTGAGTCAAATCAGGAATTTTTAAATCAAATTAATAATAAAAACAGGATGCCATGCGTAACCCTCATATCAAATTTTATCTGCCTACCTGCATCTTTTGCGCATTAAACAAATAAAGACAGGAATTTTTAGCTGAAGTATGATCTATCAGGAAGCAGAAAATCAAATTAATAGCAAAGATTCTCTGTTAATAGTCAAAACTGGAGGCCACAGACTTGCGCAATGACTTCCGTTTCCGGCATGAAAGTGTAAAGTAGTAGGGATTGTAGATGCTGAGTTTTTCTGATATTGTGGTAGATAGAGGCAGAAAAGCATAGAAGGTGGGAGAGTTTGAATTGGATTTATGGCTATCGGAGCGAGGATCACCGCGGAAGAAACAGATCTAGAGCAGGAAGTGTTTAGTACTCCGAAAAGGGTGAACACGGAAAGGAAGGCAAGGGGGAAGTATAAGAAAACTATGGACAAGTAAAGATTAAGAGCATAAAGCGTAGGTTCAATTAAGGCTTTTATCAAAAGGAAGAGAGGGGAAAGGGAAAGCAGTAAAGAGAAGGAACTTATCGGGGCGAGCGTGAAATATTAGAAAATGTTCAGATCGCCGCCGGAAAAGAAGAGTTTGGTAGGGAAGAGTGACAATAATAAGGGGGAAGACGGAAGCGGAGATGAAAGTGAAGTTACGATGAAAGATGAAAGACCAAAAGAAATTCGCAAAGTGATGATAGGGGTAATGATGATTTTTTAAGAAAAGCAGGAGAAAAGGGGAGAGGAATTAAGGAAGGCAATTAGACGGGAAATGGCTGAAGTTAAGAAGGAAATAAAAAAATGGGAAGAAATCAGGGAAAAGTTAGAAAGGAGGATGCAGTCATTAAAACAAAAGCTAGAAAAGCAGGAAGAATATAATAATAAAAAGGTAGAGGAGATGCAAGGTAGGATGAAGAAACTTGAAAGCTCGAACCGGGATTGTGGTGGGGGCGGGAGTAGGAATAAGGAAATGGAAAGGCTGAGAAAAATAGAACAAAGAATAGAAAGCAAAAAGAGGGAAGAAAGAAAATTAAACATAGTGATAAAGGGTATAAGGTTAGAGGGGAAAGAGCTGAAGGAAGGGGTGGACGAAGTACTAAAAAGGATTGGTGCTAAGGTAGAGATAGAGGAAATTGGAAATGTGGGAATGTATGCAAGAATTCTACCAAATTAATGAAATTTTCTTAAAATCTTCTACCCTAATATTACTGAAAATTTTGTAAATAGTTATAAATATTTTTAAACATTCTCTTAAAATTAGTTTATTGAGATAAAGTTACTTTTAACACTCCTAGGAAATGTCAAAATTTTTAGAAAGCTTTTAGAAATCTTTGGTGCTACAACAGTTTTACACCTATACCTGGACGGGAATGTTTGTACTATGCATTTGCATAGACTAGACACTTCTTCTTCTGCACAAGTACATATAAAACACTTCTAACTGTGGAGGATGAAATCTAGATATGTAGAAATAGGATCGTTTCTACTGTGAAGTTTTAACTTTATACGTGTACAGACGGAAGTGTTCCCGCTTTGCACATACGAGGTGTGTTCAAAATGTAAGGTGACTTTTCAATTTTCGCGGGCTACGTACATTCAAGTTTTAAATTTTTTGTTTTATTGTGTTGGTACACTCGTCACGATCATATGTTCACAGTTTCGACTATATAGCTCGAGTTGCTTTTCTGGCAGAGGCATAAAAGGTTAGAAGGGTTTGGTGTGCACGGCGATTTTCTTCTTTCGAAAAAAATGGAGCAAAGAGTTTGAATTAAATTTTATGTGAAAAATGGAATCCAGAGCTCTAAAACTCTTGAAATGTTGACAGTTGCATACGGTGAGTCTACTCTGAGTGAGAAAAATGTGTATAAGTGGTACAAACTGTTCCAAGAAGGCCGAGAGGATGTCGAAGACGAACCTCGCCCTGGACGTCCCGCACGTCAACAACAGATGAAAACGTTCAAGCAGTGGAAGAAATGGTGTTGAAAAATCGCCGAATTACCATCAGAGAAGTTGCTGAAGATGTTGGCATATCGGTTGGCTCATGCCATGCTATCTTTTCGGACGTTTTGGGCATGAGACGTGTGTCAGCAAAATTTGTTCCAAAACTGCTTAATTTTTATCAAAAGATCCATCGCATGACCATCACTCAGGAGATGTTGAATGAAGTCAATAATGATCCTGATTTTCTCAAAAGGGTTATAAACTGGGGATGAATCATGGGTATATGGTTATGACGTCGAAACTACGGTCAATAAGGAGTATTACCTTCAAGTTATGCGCCGTTTGCGAGAGGCGATACGCAAAAAACGTCCGGAACTTTGGAAAAACAATTTGTGGCTTTTGCATCACGATAATGCACCTGCTCATTCATCGTTGCTTGTGAAAGATTTTCTGACCAAAAACAGCACCACAGTCATGCCTCAGCCTCCATATTCACCGGATTTGGCCACCAGTGACTTTTTTCTTTTCCCAAAACTGAAGAGACCCATCAAAGGGCATCGATTTTCAACGATTGAGGAGATAAAAACTGATTCGATGATTGGAAAAAGCGTTGGCACAAGTGTATTATATCTGAGGGGGATTACTTTGAAGGGGACAACATAAATATTGAGGAATAAATTAATATTTTTTGAGAAAACCATAAAGTCACCTTATTTTTTGAACACACCTCGTAATATAATAAATTTAACTTTTTAAGTATAACAAAGGATTCCTATACTATTACGTTGACAGAAACTGATTATATTTTCATCTGCATTTATCGAAGTCTTTCAGAATCTTTTGTATTTCGCACAGTCCTCTGCAAAGATCCTTGTTCAGCCTATCCTTCAGGCCCAGGATCAGCCTTCTTCTCTACTGACTCGGGTCGCTTCTTTCTCTCCACTCTCTCCACCAGTCATTGACAACTGTACCAAGCCTTCCCAATATTGCTTCGCAGCTCACTACATGCTCCAGCGTCTCTGGGTGGTGCGCGCTGGCTCTACACTCATTTTTATTGTAGCCTTTTTCCCCCTCTTTGACTACACTGCCGCATCTCCATCTAGCCCAAGACACTTTTTGCCAGCACTTGACGTCTGTCCTCTTCCAGTATTCTTCCACCTCTGTGTTCTGTTTTATTTCTCGATAATAGCTGCAGAAGCTGGGCTTATCAATTCCTGCCCAACACTTCTGTAGGTCCTGTTCCTCCATAATTCTGTCCTGTAAGGAGAGCCTCTCCTCAATCAAAAAGTGGTCATGTCAGTGTGTTTTCAGTATCCACTTGCTCCTGCACCACCAACTCTCTGTCGGTACACTGGTGACATGCACAAAACTGACAAGTCTGCCCTTGCAAAAATACTGAAAGCACAAGTTCAGCCGTCCCTGCCTTCGAACGTCGACGTGGACATTATCGATGGCTTTTACCTGTTGCATCTTGTAGGTGCACATGGCCCTCAAGCACTTGAAAAAATATTTGAATCGATCCTAATGAAAATCTGCAAGACCAGTGCGTCGGATATTCATTTAGTTTTCGATCGATATTTTTCTTCATCCATAAAAGATTGTGAACGCCGAAATCGCAGCGAGCAAGATACTGAGTACTGTATTGCTGGACCTAAGCAGACCAGGCCGACAAATTTTCAAAAAAGTTTGAAAAGTCGTCGGTTTAAAGAAGGTCTTGTGTCTTACCTCTCTGAACATTGGGGAAGTAACTCAACAGCAGTGGTACTAATAATCGGAGGTAAGAAAGTGTTTATCACAGTTGAGGACAAGTGTTTTGTGTACGAATGTGGGAACGGTAGTATACAGAAAAGCCGGGCACCCGAATACGAATGTCATCACGAGGAAGCAGACACGCATATAATTTACCACGTCGATGCGATTGCAAGATCGAGTACTGCATGCCGAAAAGTAATGGTGAAAGCAAACAGATGTTTTAGTCATTTTATTGGGCAACATGCATAAATTTCCCAATTTAGATATCTGGATGGTCTCCGCTTCTTCAAAAAGAAACGACCTAGAATCCGTAAATTGTACGGAATTAGCTGGAAAATTGGGATCAAAACTGTGTAAAGCCCTGGCTGCTTTCCCTGTCTTTACAGGCTGTGACTCAAGACACGCTTTGAAAGAAACCTCTCTTGAAAATCCCATTACTCCTGTGCACATTCATTAATTTTAGAATATAACATACATAAATATTTAGAATTTATTTAGGGCAGCGATATTTTACTTTTTTTCGCTTGTATAAAGAAATGGTATACAAATTTTTAAAATCTTTAAATTCCTTGGAATCTTTATGAAATGTTTTGAAAATTTAGGTGAAATAATTTGAAATCTTCTAAACTTATGTGCAACCTTTTGAAATCTTTTAAATTGTTTGTGAAATCTTCGAAATATGGTGTGCGGGCATTTTTGAGATCTTTGATATCCGTGATAACTTTTTGAAAAGTTGAAATGCCTTTCAATATTTTGTAACCTGTTAAAATCAGGTGCGAACGTAAATACGTATAAATGTATTTATACAACCAATTGCGAATAAAACTTAATCCGTTATATATTATAAAGTGCTTGCGTTATAATTATGCAGCATTACTTCAGGATGAAAAAATTCTAAACATTAATGATATCTTTTAATAATTAATTTGCTTCAATGTCAGCAATTATCACACTCTAACTGAATAGTTAAAAATAAGCATTCCGAGGCCAAATGTCAACTTTCCTTTCAGAATCAAATTTACAAACGTGCCTCGAGTCCCATTGAATAACATTGTTATTGTATGCTCACAGCATGATATTATTGTTGAAAAGGGTCTATCCATTCACAAGTGTTTGCCGCCTACTGAGGGGATTTCGAGTAATGGATCCTTTTACAGTTTCCAATGAGGTTCAGTCGCCTTGCCCGCCGCACCGCACCCACCCAGCAGACCACGCCCGCAACGAAGATGAAGCCTCTTCTTACGGTAGCCCCCCGTCTACAATATTACAGCGAAAGCAAATAATTTTGGCAAAGAAATACGTCTGCGGCATATTTCTGTTACTTTGAGCCTTGACAGGCAGAGTTTTTCGTGCGCAGAAGGCTTTCATCTTTTATTTAGTTTTAGTCTTATCGCGTTCCTTAGCATACCTTGAAAGTTACCTGAAATCACGCCCTGCAGGCCTGTCTGCCAGGGGTTCTTGAGCAGGTGGAGGATAGCAGTCACAAATTTTCTAAAAGCACTAATTGCCCCCTACAATGTGGTACAGATTTCATTGCGTTCAGACATACCAGGTGATTATTGATTAAATTTGCCGATAAAAGTCCAATTTTATCGCACCTATGACCGACTTGGAACTGGCAGGCGGGATCTCGGACTGTTCGGATGGATTATTGTTTTTTATATTTCTTAGTTCTTCCCGCAAGCATTTTCTAGGCCACTGGTTTGCGTCCAGCTTACTTAGCTTGCTCAGAAACTTGCCCGCTCTTCTGCGGGTCTCTGCCTCTATGCATTTTATTCCTCCCTCTAGCTTCCAAATGTAATCGGGTGTGCTCCTTGACACTCCAAGACTTGCCTTCACGTACCTCCTCTGAACTTTTTCCATGATTTCTCTTCTGTCCCAGTCCCAGACCTCCGCCCCATTCAGCGCTGCAGCCTTTACGATGGCGTCCATAAAGTAAAGTCGTAGTTTAAAATCCGAGATCCCCGTCCTGCTTGTCTCCCCCACACCTTATTAATCATTTGTTGCGTTTTTCCAGCCACCTTCCTCACATGGGTATTGTATTTGTTTCTGGTCGTAAACCAAAAGTCGAGGTTTAAAAATTCGTTGTCTATTCCTATTTTATTGCCCCTGTATATCCAGTTCTCAGTTTTCCTCCTGCCGCCGTTTCTGAAGATCATTATCTTCGTTTTTTTAACGTTCACTTCCATCATGTTATCTTTTGTCCATTTTTCTAGAATTCTCAGCATTTTATCTAAATCTTTCCCATTTTCTGCAACTAGTACTACATCATCAGCATATAGCAGCGCAAAATTTGCACAGCGGAGCCTGGCCCTATACACGAGCCGTCCTCCCCTCTTCTCCTCAGTTCTAGTTCCAGGTAGTTGATATATATGTTAAATAGTATAGGACTTAATGGGCAGCCCTGCATAACGCCTATTCCAGTTTTAAATTTATCTGTTAGTCCTTCGTTAGTTATCACCTTATTCTTTGTATATTTCTTTTGTCATTTCCAAAAATCTTCCTTTAATTCCCATATTCTCCATCTTATCCCATAGTTTCCCTCTACCAGGTGTATACATATGAAACCGGTATTTTTTCAAGAAAAAAACACATTTATTTCAAGAGAATGATAACAAATATTTTATTCAAAGTATGCGCCC
>NC_046664.1:341781-343907 GCF_010883055.1 Belonocnema kinseyi
CGCCAATTAGCACAAATGGTAAGTTCCGACAGTGCCTACAAGTGTGCCTACTGGCCGCTAGATGGCAATACCGGTTTCATATGTATACACCTGGTATTTACTTTATCGAAAGCCTTTTTAAAGTCAATAAAGGCAGCATATACTTTCCCTCCTTTATTTTTTAATCTGTTGCCCACCACTGTATTCAGTACAAACACCTGATCCATAGCCCCTCTGCCAGGTCTGAAGCCTCCCTGCGCTTCTGTTAATTTATTCTCTTTTTCTAGCCAGGGGCTTAATCTTTTAGCCATCACAGATGCTAGGATTTTATAGCCTGTGACCAGCAGAGCTAATCCCCCTGTAGTTGCTTGTTGCTCCTTCGTCGCCTTTCTTGTGTACTGAGAAGATTGTAAATGTACGCCATCCTTCAATTAATTTCTCCTCTTGTCAGAAGTCTTGAATTATCCGTACGAGATCCTTCTGCCCCTTCGTGAATATTTATTTATTTACATTTAATTTCTTAATTCTATTTAATTATAATTTTTTTATAAATTTAAATAGTTTACATAAAACATTGATTTGTGGAATCAAAAAAATATATATTATACAGCTTTAAATATAACCGTGTGGAAATGTTAAGCTGGCCCTCTCGAGGGCCCACGTGATTTGCCCCTTTACTACGTTGGTCCTATGTTGGAAAACTACGAAGGGCCAACATAGTTTCGACATGCTCACCTTCGAAGACCCCACGTGGGCTGCCCCCGAAGGGCCAATGAAGCGGCCCTATGTAGTGCCCAGCTTAGTCCCCTGTAGGGCCTACATAGGGCCTACATAAGCCCTACAGTTGTTGCCCCCTTTACTGCCCTGGAAAAGGATTTTGAGAATTTTGAAAGCATAGTTTAATTGAAAGCAATGAGCGGTCATACAAAATTAACGTAGTGATATATACAAAGCTTCTTTGTATATAATACTTCGATATCGGCATTGTAAACTACATCAAATTCTCTCGGCTCTTGATCATATTCTTCATCGAAGCCGGTCTCTTCCCGGGTTTCATTGTCAGTACCTTCCACATGAGCAGAAGATACCGGAATCGGTGCCAGGTCCATAGAAAATTAAGACTCTTCATTCTCTTCTGCAAATATTTTCAAATAATTACTTGTAATTACAAATTTTCAGTGACAACTGCAGTTTATAAAAGCGATCTCATCATGATAGACTAAAAATGAAATTCCAAACTCCAGAAAATACCAAGATTATCTTTAGAAGGGTAGGAATCAATTGCATGATTGCAAAAAAGCATCTCATGAAAATAACATTTTATTGACAATAACCATGTATTATTTTTCTAATGAATATGGTAAATTGAGGGTTATGTTTCTCATAAACAATTGTTCAGTTTTGATACAAATACGTGCATGAGAATCGAAAATTCTGCCTCACATTATAGGGTAGTATGAAAAAACTTCAATATTATTACTGATATGATTCAAAGGAAAAAATTTCAAACTTACCCTCCAAGCTTTCATACCATTCTTCGTCTGACGTAGTCAGCTCTTTTAAGCCTTTTTGGACAAATCGATATTTTTCGCACCTAATTTTATTCAAATTCTTCTTATCCATGTCTTAAGTTGTGTTTTTCTATTTATTCACATTAATAAACACCACTGACACCTCAGACTGCCACTCTTATCTGACACCTATCAATTTTTATAGCTTGTGAAACAGTTGACCGCAATCCGCTACTCCGCTCCTGATCAGTGATCACAGGGGATCAGTCCGTATTCTGATCACTCTAATTCTTCTGAACTATAAGAAATCGCATAAATATCCCAGCCTTTGAAATTTTGTATGTTTTTCACGTGCAAAAAACAATAGTGAACGTTTTTTGTGTCGAACATTTTATAACAATTTAATCTGTAAATTCTTTGACATATTTTTAGAAATGTAATAAAGCTGAATAATAAAAATGTTTCTACGTTCAACATCTCAAATTAAGATATAAAAAATCATGATTTTTTTTTCTAGTTTGGTGATCGGACTTTGAATTTTTCGTAATAAAAATGAAGGGGCAAATACATAAACCCTAGCGAGGGCCCAGCTGGGCATTCCCACAGTGGGCTGCCTTTATAGGGCCTCTGGAGGGC
>NC_046664.1:344007-361591 GCF_010883055.1 Belonocnema kinseyi
AATTACATTTTTGCGAAAGCTTTTTGTATTTTTTTTATTCAAAAATATTATTCACATTTCAAAAGAAGTGTAAAAATGTAAGCAATAATTTTTTCTTTGAAAGAAGAATTAAATTTTGTATCACCTACAAAATTTGTAAAAACGTGCGCTTAGAAGAAAAATCTCGTTTAATTTTCTACGTACCTTGTAACGTTTTTTAAACAAACTCGAAATATGAATTTATGTATATATATTAACTTGAAATTTTATTTTTTAGAACGCTTTTTGTATTTTTTCAAATGCTGTGAACAATAAACAACCATGCGTTACCCAGAAATATTTTGTTTAAAATCATTGCTATTTTAAATTCAAGAAATAAGCTTCGAAATTTTAAATGTTAAAAATAATTTTTCAAACTAATGTCTTATTGTTGTATTTGTAATCAATAAAATATATTTATAAAAAATTCTAATAGTTAAAATTCGGGAATCTTCCAATTCTGATATTTTATAAATCGGCAATTTTCTGTCGCGAATTTTCCAATTCGGTAATATTATAAACTGTCGGGAATTTTAATATTCGGCAATTTTCCTATTCGGTGATATTAGAAACTGTCGAGAATTTTATTATTCCGGAATTTTGCGATTCGGGAATTTTATAATTCTGAAATTTTATTATTCGGGAAGTTTCCAATTCTGTATTTTTATTTTTCGGCAATTTTATTACTGGTGAATTTTATTTATCGACAATATTATTATTCGCGAATTTGATTAATCGAGAATTTTCTAATTCAGGAATTTTACAGCGTTGGGAATTTTATTTTTCGGGATTTTTCAGTCCCAAATTTTTAAGTGCATGTGACTGAAAGTTTATAAACTACTTTCAACTTAAAAATAACTTCATATTAATATATTCTTAATTAAAGGATTTTATTAAATTAAAAATATTGTTTCAGTTTAAAATATTCCATTTTTATCCCATTTAATTTGAAATTTTTAATAAAAAAAAAATGAATTATTGAATATTTAGTAATATTTGAATTTTTATTTAAGAAAAGTAAGTTGAAGCCAAATATTTAAAAGTAAACAATTTAAAACTGAATTGTTTGACATAGAAAACTTGGAATCGTTAAAATTTCGAAGAGCCTTTAAACTTTGAACGTTACAATTTTAATTGTTGTATTTGAAAAATTCTTAATTTGTGAGTGAACTTTTTAAATTTTTATGTATAATTCACAAATGAGCATTTGTAGAAAAAACTTGAGTAATTTTAACGAGATATTTAGAAGTTTTAAAAAGAATGAAAATTATTATGCAAATTTTAAAAAGTTTTCTGAATATATTCTAGAATCTTTTTTGAAAATTTTGTTTAAATCTTTGAAACACTTTTTAAATATTCTCTTAAAATAATTTCTCAAAATGAAAAGTTATTTTTAATTTTCCTAGGAACCTTAAGAAATTTTTTTTTATTCTTTTGAAGCCTTTCACAATTCTTGAAAAGAATCTAATTTTTTGTTTAAAATCTGAGAAAATATACATTTTATTTTACTCAAATTTCGCCTGCAAATAATGAATGTTCAATTGTTAATTATAAATCCAAATTGTAAAGAATTTTGGTAAAATTTTGCAGGATTTTCTGAAAATTGTAGAAAAAATTTCATTCATTTTGACAGATATGTAGAAGTTCTGAACAAATTTCCAAAATAATTTTAAATTTAAAACGAATTTGAAACAACTTTCAGATTTCTCAAGATTTTGAAATAAAATTTTGAAGCTTTTCAATGATTTTTAAACTATTTAAGATGAAAATGATTCAATTTTTAATTTAAGAAGTGTTTAGTTCTAATTTTTTCAATTTTTCAATATTTGATGTTTCTAGCTGAAAGTTCCTTAAAATTATATAGTTTTGAAAATTTTTAAGTTCGTTGATTGATTTTTTAAATGCGGAGCATTGAAAATGATAATGTGGATTTATATATTTTTTATATTGAAAAATATTAGTACCTTCATTTTATGCGCCTAAATTATTGAGCATTTGAATAACTAGTTTTTAAATTAAATACTTTTAAATTTGAATTCTAAAAGTTCAAAATTTAACAGTTCCACTTTGAGTTCTTTCATTTGCAGCTCAATTTTTTTTAGTTTTACTGTTCCATTTTTTAAAATTTCATTGACAGTGAAAAATGTTTGCGAATCGGGAAAAAACCAGGAGAGTACCGTGAATTTATTTCGTCGATTAAAACGGCCACCCTGTTTAGAGTTTGAATTTTTTATTTTATTGATCAAAAAAATGTTTGCGAATCGGGAAATGACCGGGAATTTAGTTTCCTCGGTTAAATCGGTCGGTCCACCCTGTGTCAAATCCTTTAAACATAGCAATTATTCGAATCGTTTAAACGTTTCAACTGGGAATCTAGAAGCATTTGTCAGACAGACAATTAGATTGAAGAATTTCCTCAAAGTCCTAATCTCTCTCGAAAATAATTGGCTGATAATTCTCTGAACCAGAAGAAAAAGTAAGTAAAAAAAAAAAAAAAATTGCAGGAAAGGAAGAGTACCGCGCGAGAGAACTGTTTTACGCGCTCTGGATTCCGGATTTGTTTATGAAACGCGTTTTGGAGGACACTACTTGGTCTCTGATGTGTCCACACGAGTCGCCGGGTCTGGCGGACGTTTGGGGCGAGGAATTTGAGGCGTTGTACACGAAATACGAGAAGGAGGGCAATTTCCGGCGGCAGGTCAAGGCCAGAGACTTGTGGCAGGCGGTTCTGGTCTCGCAGGTCGAGACGGGAACGCCCTACATGCTCTACAAGGACCACTGCAACCGGAAGTCGAACCAGCAGAACATTGGCACGATCAAGTGCAGCAACCTCTGCACCGAGATTGTCGAGTACTCCAGTCCGGACGAGGTGGCTGTCTGCAATTTGGCCTCGATCGCAGTAAACATGTTTGTCAATAGTGCCAGCAAGTCTTTCGACTTTGTCAAACTGAAGGACGTGGCCAAGGTTGTCACGAAAAACCTCGACAAGATCATCGACAATAATTACTATCCGATTCCTGAGGCCGAGCGATCCAACAGGAGGCACCGGCCCATTGGTGAGACAAATTTATATATTTCGTTGACCTAGAATTGCACAGAGTTGTGTCCACTTTTTCACATTTTTCAACTATTCTTTCTATACATAAAAACTCGTAACCCCCCATCAGGTGCACTTGGAGGAGAGTTTCTTACGTGGTGAATTTTTTCTTCACTCACGTGACTTGTGGCGACCTCTTTTTTTAATTCGGAAAAATTAATTGAAACTAAAAATACTAGATTTCTACTTTTATCGATCGCCGATAATTACTTCGGCTTGTGTCTTTTTATTTTCACATTCAAATTAGAGTTCCTTAAGGGCATGTGACACAGCCAAATACCTATATTATCGACCTCACTTTTTCAGTTCACGGAATGTTTTTTTGAACCTGAGAACTTTTTTTTGTAAATAAAATATCGAGCTGAAACTTAGGGAAATGTATTAGAGTACAATAAAGTACGTTTAGGTACTGCATTTTGGTAGGAACTTGACTGAAAATTATTTCATCTTTTTTCTGAACCTCAACATTTTTTGAACGTTCGAACTTTTTTTATACATAAAATATCGATCTCAAACTTTGAGAAATGCAAGAGTCGAAAGAAAACTACGTTTAAGTACAAAGCTTAACAATAAAAGATGTAAAAAAATATATTTCAACATTAAATTCCAACGGAATCAGCCAGTAACGTTGTACACGAAAACACGAACTCTCTAGAGCCTCGTCTAGTGGCCGGCAGGTTTCGTATTTTCGTCAACAACGTTACCGGCTGATGCCGTTGGAATTTAATGTTGAAATATTTTTTTTTACATCTTTTATTATTAAGCTTTGTACTTAAACGTAGTTTTCTTTCGACTCTGGCATTTCTCAAAGTTTGAGAGCGATATTTTATGTATAAAAAAAGTTGGAACGTTCAAAAAATGTTGAGGTTCAGAAAAAAGATGAAATAATTTTCAGTGAAGTTTCTACCAAAATGCAGTACCTAAACGTACTTTATTGTACTCTAATACATTTCCCTAAGTTTCAGCTCGATATTTTATTTACAAAAAAAGTTCTCAGGTTTGAAAAAAACATTCAGTGAACTGAAAAACTGTGGTCGGTAATATAGGTATTTAGCTGTGTCACATGCCCTTAATCCCCGAGAATATGACAGAATTTTAGGAGAATTTAAAAGAATTTATGATTTTTATCAATATTTTTATTGTTCAGGTTATATCAGCGGTTGAATATAAAATATTTTCTAGCTCAGACATATTCAGGAATTACAGTCTTTCATATACATATTTAAAATTTTCAAATATATCAATTTATTTCAAAAAAAATAAAAGTTTTTTCTACTTTAAAAGATAAGTCTTTAACAAAATAATTGAATTTTTAACCTAATAGTTGAATATTTGATCAAACATTAATTTTCCACGAAACTAATGTAATTTAAGGCAAAAAAGGAAATTTAAAACTATAAAATTATTTTTAACAGTAACAAAAAAAAACGCGAATTTTTAACTAAAAATATCAATTTAAAAAAAATGGAAAAGTTACATTTCATGTTAAAAAATTAATTCTAAACCAAAGAAAAAAAGAAGTGTTTTCCACTGAAGAGTTAAATTTTCAACCATACGTAAGCCTTCAATAAAAACAATTTCACAATGTGGCTTAACGCTTATTTTTGACCCAAGTAGTTGAATTTTAAATTTAATAAATGTATAACAAGAGAATTTAAGTTTTAACCGACGAAATAATTTTTCAAAAATAAAATATAAACCTTTAACAAAAAAAGTGATTTCTTCACAAAGCGATTCAACCAAATGTTTTAAACAAATTAGTTGAATTGTTATTCAAAGAAGGACGATTTTTAAACAAAAAGTTGCATTTTCATACGAAAAATGAAAATTATTCTGTAACAAATGAAGTTTTAAATAAAAAAGATCAATTTAAAAAAAAACATTTGAATTTTCTGTTCAAAACATTTTAATCGAGTTTTCAAGATCATACTATGAATTTTTGTAAAAGAAATGATTTTTTCCCCAAAAAAATTGAAGTTTCAATCCAAAAAGACGAATTTTTTTAAACAAAAAGCAATAGTTGAAGTTTCTACTAAAGAAATTTAATTTGTTGCCCAAAAATTACGAATTTTCAACATAGCAGCGGAATTCTAAACTAAAAAAGTTTAATTTTAAGACAAATAGTTGGATTTTTAATCAAAAAAAGATACGTTTCTAACAAAAATTGTTTAAAGTCTTGTTAAATAACAAGATTAATTTTCTACTTAAAAAACCGAATTTCTATCAAAATAGTTGAATTTTTAACGAAGGAGATTAATTTTTTAACTAAAATTTGGAATTTTCAAATAAAATAGTTAAATTTTTACTTAAAAAGTACAATTTTATCTAAAAAAATAATGATTGTTTAACCAAAGAGATGAATTTTCAACTAAAAATCTCTTTATTTGCCAAAAAAATACTCTTTGTTTAAAATTTCCTCTTGTTTGTTCAAAAGTGCAAGTGTATCGTTTAAAAATATTATCTTTGAAGTTTACCACAATATGATAAACTTTCTTTTCTTTCTTGATTGAAAAAAAACGTTTATTTGTTTAAAAAAACTCGTCTCTTTGATTCGGAAAATTCATCTGTTTGGTTTTAGCAAATTTAAGAGATATTTACAAGTTTTGTGATGATTCAAAATTAATTTAAAATTTAAACTGATATAAATTAATTTAAATGAAGTATGTTAAAAAATTTTCTCAACTTCTAAATATATTTTAAAATGAATAGAATTTTTCCTGCAATTTTTAGAAAATCTTGCAAAATGAAAAAAATCCTTAAAATCTTCTAGGTTTTTTTAAAGAATTTTTGAAATCTTTCAGTCTTTTTAAATATTCTCTTAAAATAATTTTTCAAAATGAAAAATCATTTTCAATTTTCGTATAAATATTTAAAAAGATGTTTTCATTCTTTTTGAGCCTTTCACAATTCTTAAAAAGTTTAAAATTAATTTTGAATTTTTTCAAAACTTCTAAATATCTTTTCATATTACTATAATTTTTTCTACAAATAATAAGTATTCAATTGATATTTATAAATTGAAATTTTAATGATATTTTTTAATGCGCAGTATTTTATAAATTCTGCATGAAAAATTCAATTATTTAAAAGTTTTGAAATAATTTCCAAAACAGTTGAAAATTTTTAAAATTAAAAATAACTTCTAGATTTCTCCAAATTTTTAAGATTTTCAGGGATGCTTAAATTATTTGAAATCAAAATAATCTAACTTCTAATTCAAGAACTTTTATGTTTAAAAACATTAAAATTTAAAAAAAGTTTTTAGCCTAAAATAATTTAATACAAAATTTTTAACTTAATACACAAATTTTGAATTGATAAACCTTAGAACTTGAATTTTAAAAGTTAAAAATTCAAGATTTCCACATTGAGTGCTTTAATTTGTTGTTCATTTTTTATAACTTGAACCTTCCCTGTTTAGAATAGAGTTTGATTTTAAAAATTTTATTGACCCGAAAAAATGTTTGTGAACTAAGAAATGACGGGGAATTTTTTTCCTTCGATTAAAGCGCTCCCCTGAATTTTTAAGTTAATCATTTTTCTCTGAAGTTTGTTTATTCCGTTTATAAAAGATTCTTGGTCAAAAAATAAAATATTGCAAGATAAAACTGCCGGTGTTTGAATATTAATGATGAGTGAAAATAATAATGAAATAAAAAAAAGAGAAGAATATGAAATGTGAATTGAATGTTAATTTCAGGAATTGGTATCCAGGGCTTGGCAGATGCATTTCTTTTGATGCGTCTTCCATTTGAGAGCGAGGAAGCTCAGAAACTAAACATTCAGATTTTCGAAACTCTGTATTATGGTGCCTTGGAGGCTAGTTGTGAATTCGCCGAAGAGAAAGGTCCTTACGCGACTTACGAGGGAAGTCCAGTCAGCAAAGGGGTGAGTGAGACTCATTCATTTTTTTTTTTTTTTTTTTCTTTTTTCTACTTACTTTTCAAATAAGACGACGCTAATCTCTGCGGAATTCTGATTACATGCTTTGAATCATTTACTTTTAAAAGACCCGGGCCCGAATAAGAGTCACCAACTTTCTTGACTTAAGGGCATGTGACCTCAGTTTTTCAGTTCACTGAATGTTTTTTTGAACCTGAGAACTTTTTTTTGTAAATAAAATATCGAGCTGAAACTTAGGGAAATGTATTAGAGTGCAATAAAGTACGTTTAGGTACTGCATTTTGGTAGAAACTTGACTGAAAATTATTTCATCTTTTTTCTGAACCTCAACATTTTTTGAACGTTCCAACTTTTTTTATACATAAAATATCGATCTCAAACTTTGAGAAATGCAAGAGTCGAAAGAAAACTACGTTTAAGTACAAAGCTTAATAATAAAAGATGTAAAAAAAAAGATTTCCACATTAAATTCCAACGGAATCAGCCGGTAACGTTGTACACGAAAACACGAACTCTCTAGAGCCTCGTCTAGTGGCCGCCAGGTTTCGTATTTTCGTCAACAACGTTACCGGCTGATGCCGTTGGAATTTAATGTTGAAATATTTTTTTTTTACATCTTTTATTATTAAGCTTTGTACTTTAACGTAGTTTTCTTTCGACTCTGGCATTTCTCAAAGTTTGAGAGCGATATTTTATGTATAAAAAAAGTTGGAACGTTCAAAAAATGTTGGAGGTTCAGAAAAAAGATGAAATAATTTTCAGTGAAGTTTCTACCAAAATGCAGTACCTAAACGTACTTTATTGTACTCTAATAAATCTTCCAAAGTTTCAGCTCGATATTTTATTTATAAAAAAAGTTCTCAGGTTTAAAAAAACATTCAGTGAACCGAAAAAGTGAGGTCGGTAATATAGGTATTTAGCTGTGTCACATGCCCTTAACAATTTTTCTTTATTAAAAATTACTTCATTTTATTCAAGATTCGCATTTTTGGGTTGAAAATGCAACTTTCTGCTTAAAAATTAATCTGTTTCGCTTGAAAATTCACATTCTCGGGTTAAAAATTCAACTGGTTTATCAAAAAATTCGTATTTTCGAATCAAAAATTCAACAATCTGGAAGAAAATTCCAAGCTTCATTTTGAAAAATTATTTTAACAGATTTTCGAATATTTCAAAAAAATTTACAAAGTTTTCAAAGATTTCATACAAAATTCATGAAAATTTTAAATTCAACAATTTTAAAAAGGGTACAGTGCACCAGATTTCAAAGATTTCAAAACATATTAAAGAATTTAAACTTTGGTTTAGAAAATTTAAAAAGAAATTCGTAAAGATTTCGAACCTTTTACAAATATTTTAAAACATTTGTCAAATATTTAAAAGATTTCATAAAAATTCCATAAATATTTCAAAAAAGATACAAGTAAACCAGATTTCAAAACATTTTAATGTTAAACAATTTTAAATTTGTTTAAAAGTTTTTTAAAGAATTTCGACGATTTCGAAACATTGAAAATATTTTAAATAATTAAAAAAATTTTCGAATATTTCAAATGGTTTCACGAAGATTTCCAAGATTTCAATGATTTCAAAATAATACAAAAGTTTTCATAAATATTTCGAAGAATCCATTAGCTTTTCTAAAGATTTAAAGAATTTCAAAGATTTCAATGAGGATATAGTAGACCAAAATACAAAACATTCTCAATATTTTAAAATAGTTCACTTTTTTTTTAAATTTCAATATATGACAAAAAAATATATTCAAAATATTCCAGTGAATTCAATTACTTTATTTTATTCAAGATTCGCATTTTTAGTTGAAAATGCAACTTTCTGCTTAAAAATTAATCTGTTTCGATTGAAAATTCACATTCTCGGGTTAAAAATTCAACTGGTTTATAACAAAATTCGTATTTTCGAATCAAAAATTCAACAGTCTGGCAGAAAAATCCAAGCTTCATTTTGAAAAATTATTTTAACAGAATATTTGAAAAGATTTTAAGATATTTCCGAAATTGTCAAAAATATTGTCCATTGTAGAGGATTCAAAAAGAAATTCGGAATAATTCAAACCATTCTTTAAAACATATTTAGAAATTCTGAAAAAATTTCAAAAATAATTGAAAATTTTATTAAATGTAAAACAACATTTAGATGTTTTTAAAGTTTTGAAATAAAATTTTGAAGCTTTCTATGGATTTTCTAAATATTTATAATGAAAATAATTTAACTTTTAATTTAATAAGTGTTCAGTTTATAACGAAAATTTAGTAGTAAAATTTTTAATATTTGTAGCTTAAAATTTTTAATTCAAAATTATTTAACTTTATAGTTAAAATTTGTTTATTTTATGATAGAAAATTTTTTTCGAATCGAAGAAAAATCCGGGAAATGACCGGGAATTTTTTTCTTGGATTAAAACGGCCAGCTTGATTTTTTCTCCTTGACAAAAAAAATGGTTTCATTGAACATTAAATTATTTGGTTTAACATTCCTCCTTTTGGTACAAAATTAATTTATTTTTGTAACAATTTTAACTGTTTTAATTAAAAATGCAACCGCCTGATTCCAAATTAATCTGTTTCGCTTGAAAATAAACTTTTTTTGTTGAAAATTCAACTATTTTTTGGATAATTTTTTTTTATATTAAAAATTAATTTTTTAAAATGATAATTTATTTAATTTGTGGTTGAAAATGTATTATTTTTAATAGAAATTGAATGTGTTTTGTTGAAAACTCGTCTATTGCGGTTGAAAATTAAAAAATTTGATTGCATTTTTTCGTTTCTTGAGTAGGAAATTTTCTTTTATCAAAAATAATTGAGTTTTTTTAACATTCATCTTTTTGCTTTTGAAATTTGTTTATTTATGCAGAAATTTAATCTTTTTTTATTAAAAGTGCAATTGTCTGGTTACAAAATATTCTATTTCGTTTGAAAATCGATTTCCTTGTTAAAAATAGAACTATTTTGTAGAAAATTCGTATTTTCGGTTCGTAAATTCAACAATCTTCTAGAAAATTCCACTATTTAGTCGAAATTTTAACTTCTTTGTTGAAACTTGATTTTTTTAGTTAAAAATTGTTATATTTATTTGAAAAATAATATTATTTTTAATTAACAAGTAGTATTTTTAATACAAATTTAATTATTTAATTATTGATTGACAATTTACTTTCTTTGTTAGTAAAAGATTCCTTTATTTTGTAGAAAATTCATCTTTCAGGGCTAAAAATTAACAATTTGAATAAGTTTTCGTTTCTTTTTTTAATAAATATTTTTTTTAATTAAAAATTTGCTTATTTTATTGAACAGTTGTCTTTTTGGCTTAAAAAATCATTTTTTTTTTTTAAGAATTTGACCTTTTTGTTCAAAAATGCCACTGTCTGCTTAAAAATTAATCCTTATCGCTTGAAAATTCACATTTTTGTGTTGAAAAATCAACTGTTTTGTAGAAAATTACAACTTTTGGCTCGAAAATTCAAGAATTTGGTAAGAAATTCAACCATTTGCTCGAAAGTTGAACTATTAGGTTGAAAATATATTTCTCCTTTTGAAAATTAATTTTTTTAAATGATAATTTTATTATATCATCTTCAACTGCAAATTTATAATATTTAGTAGAAAATTCACGTAATTGGTAGAAGAAAATCGTCTTTTGGGATTGAAAATGAAACAATTTAATAATTTTTGTTTCGTTCTTGACAACAAAAAAAATGGTTTCATTACAAATTTAACTCTTTTGTTGAATATTCGTCGTTTTGATTTAAAATGAATTTATTTTTTATAGGAATTTAATCATTTTTGGTTAAAAATGCAACTATCTGTTTAAAAAAATATTCTGTTTCGCTCGGACATGAACTTTTTGGTTTAAAAATCATTTTTGCCTGTTAAAGATTCACCATTTCAGTTGAAAATTCATTTTTTTTTTTTCGTTGAAAATTGGACTATTTATTGAAAATTCATTTTGTTTTTTTTGTTTAAAATTAATTTTGTAAAATTATAATTTAATTATTTCATTTTTGCTTAAAAAGTTGTTACTTTTGGTAAAAATTTAATCTACTTTGTAAAAAACTCGTCTATTGGAGTTGAAAATTTGAACAAATTGATTGCATTTTTTTTTATTATTGACTAGAAAATTTTGTTATGTTAGAAATTAATGTAGATTTTGAACATTTGTCTTTTGGGTTTGAAAATTCGTTTATTTTGGCAGAAATTAAATTTTTTTAAATTAAAAATGCAACTATCTTGTTAAAAAATAATCTGTTCCAACTGAAAAGTAACTTCTTTGTTAAAAATACAACTGTTTTGTAGAATAACTGTATTTTCGGCCGTTGATCATTTTTAGTAGGACATTCCTGTATTTTGTAGAAAATACATCTTTTTGGGTTATGAATTCAACAATTTGATTGAATTTTTATTTTTTCTTGACTAAAACATTTTATTTTAATAAAATTTAGTTATTCAGGTTGAACATTCATCTTCTGGATTGAAAAATTCATTTATGTTGAAGGAATTTCATCTTTTTAATTTAAAAATGGAATTTTCTGGTAAAAAATAAATCTGTTTCTCTTAAAAATTCGTATTTTGGAGTTCAAAATTCAAGTTTTTCGTAAAAAATTCCTTTTTTTTTTTTTTGAAGATTCATCATTTCAGTTAAAAAATCAAATATTTGTTTCATCATTCATTTTGTATTATATTTACAATTGATTTTATAAAATGATCATTTATTTATTTAATTTTTGTTTGAAAATCTACCATTTTTAATAAAAATTTAATGTTTTTTTTTGAAAACTTGCCTATTGGGGTTGAAAATTCCACAATTCGATTGAATTGTCTTCCTTTCTTGACTAAAATTTTTTTGTAAAATAAAAATTGATTTTCTGGAACACTTGTTTCGGTTCTAAATTTATTTTATTTTTGCAGAAATTTAATATTTTTGGGCTAAATGTGCAACAGTCTAGTTTTAAAAAATCTGTTACGATTGAAAATGAATTTATTGTTAAAAATACAACTATTTTGTAGAGAATTTTTATTATCGGCTCGGAAATTCAAAATTGTGTCGAAAATTAAAATATTTGATCGAAATTTTAACTACTTTGTTCATCATTTCACTTAAAAGTTTCATTTCTTTGGTTGAAATTAAAAAAAAAAATTGGTTTCGAAATTAACTTTGTTTTTTTGCTAAAAAGCAATATTTTTTTTATAAAAATTTAATTATTTAATTTCTGGTTGATAATTTATTCTTTTTTAGTAGAAGATTCGTGTTGTTTTTCGGAAACTCATCTTTTAGGATGGAAAATTAAGAATTTGATTAATTCGTTTTGCTAAAGCATTTTATTTTATTAAAGATTAAATTATTTTATTGAACATTTTTTTATTTGGTCGAAAGTATAAGTACATGTTTTGTTGAAAATTCACTTTTTCAGTCAAAAATTGATCATTTTATTAAAAATTTTTTTTGTTGAAAATTTCTGATTTAAAAGTAATTTATTGAAATGAAAATCAAATTATTTAAGTTATAAATTATTTTATCTCGTCGATTGAAGATTTAACTGTTGCATTGAAAAATAATTTTTGGTTACAAAATTATATTTCACACTGAAAATCGAATTCAATTTTTTTCTCAAAATTGATTTTTTTTTAAATTGAAAATACAACTACTCGGGTAAAAGTTGAAAGATTTTGTTAAAAAGTTTAATTTTTGTTTCAAGATTCATCTTTTGGGTTGAAAATTGAACTATTTTATTAAAAATTCATTTTGTTTTTATTAATAATTAAATTTTTGTCTGAAAGTATAACTTTACCATTTTTTCGTGGAAGAGTAATCATTTTTATTTAAAAATGTGTCTTCATTGGTAGAAGAAAACTAATCTTTTTGGTTGAAATTGGTATTTTTGGGTTGAAAATGCAACTTTTTTACAAACAAAAGAATCATCCTTTGTTCTGAAATTTCAACAATTTGGATAAAAAACAATTTTTTTTCTAGATTAAAAATCTTTATTTATTTGAAGTTTGTCTTTTTCATTAAGAAATTTAATTCAACGTTGAAAGTTGAACTACTTTATTGAAAATTCCTTTATTTTTGTTTTTTGAACATTCATACTTTCAATTGAAAATTCACCTTTTTTGTTGAATTTTCTTCATTTTTTTTTAGAAAATTTAACAGCTTGATAAAAAAGTCGTCTTTTGGGTTAAAAATTGTTATTCTTTTGTTAAAAGTTGATTTACTTGATCAAAACTGTAATATCTTGCTGGCAGATCTATAATTTGAGTTGAAAATTAAACTATTTTGTTGTAATTTGTTTGACTGAAAATTTATTTTGCCTAAAATTGAACTATTTTATTGAAAAATTCATCTTTTCTTATATAAAATGAATTTTTTGGTAGGAAGTTCAAAGTTTTTGTTAAAAATTCAACTATTATGTTGAAAAATTAATTATTTTTTGTGAAAAAACAATTGTCTGGTTTAAAAATGAAACTATTTTCTTGAAAATTCATTGTTTAGGGTAAAGTATCAATTATTTAATTTTTTCGTTAAAAATTCCACTTTTTTTCTTTTTGTTGAAACTTGATATTTTTGTTGGGAAATTTGAATATTGTGTTAAAAATTGAATATAAGTATTCCCTTTTCGTTGAAAATTCAAATGTGGTATTGAAAGTTCGTCGTTTTCTATTTGAAATTAACCGTTTTTTTGTTAAAAATTAAACTGTACTCTGCAAAATTGAATTATATCGCTGAAAATGCAACTGCTTTTGGCCGAAGTTTAATCTTTTTTTTGTTTGAAAATTCGATTATTTGATTGAAAATTTATCTTTTTAGGTAGAAGTTTCAAGTATTTGGTTAAAAATTAAACTTAATTAGCTTTAAATTTGTAATTTAGTTACAGTTCAACCGGGTATTTACAAATCGAAAATCTTTTGTCAAAGTGGATCTGCACTTTAAATATTAAAAAGTGAACAATAATTGATTTGACAAAAAGATTCTGAATCCGTTAAGAATTTAATAATTTCCAGATTTCCTCATAAACTATTTTCAATTTAGAAATAACTCAATAATTATATATTCATAATTACAATTGTTATTAAATTTCAAATATTTTTTTAGCCTAAAATATCTCATTTTTAACACAATACAATAAAAATGTTATAATTAAGAGAAAGGATAATTATTTAATATTTTGCAATATTTGATTCTTTATTTAAAACGATTGATTAAAACCAAATATTTAAAAGCATACAAATTGAAACTGAATTATTTGATATGGAAAGTCTTTTGAATCGTGAAAATTTCGAAGAAGTTTTAAACTTTGAACGTTACAGTTTTGATTGATTAAAAAAAGAAGTGTTTAATTTTTGAGCGAAATTGTTACATTTTTAATTAGAAATAACAATTAAACACTTATTATTTGTAGAAAAAATAGAGTAGTTTTGAGAGATATTTAGAATTTTTAAAAAGATTTAAAATTAATTTAGAAATAAGTTTTTTTTTTAACGACAAATTTCGGATATTCGTACTGAAATTTCGGTGAAAAGAGCCACAGCCTAATTTAAAACAAAATATATATTTTTGCATATTTCACACCAAAAATTTAGAAGCTTTGTAAGCAGGGTTTGAAAAAAATAAAAACATTTTCTTAAGATTCGTATGAAAATTAAAAATGGTTTTTCATTTTGAAACATTATTTTAAGAGAATATTTAAAAAGACTAAAATATTTCGATAATTCTCAAAAAAAGAACCTGGAAGATTTTAAGAATTTTATTAATGTGCAGCATTATTTTAAAAATAGTAGGGAAAATTCGATTTATTTTAAAAGATATTTAGAAGTTGTGAAATAATGTCAAAAATAATTTTAAATTTGAAAAATTAAAAATATTATCTAGATTTCTCAAGATTTTAAAATAAAATTTTTTAATTTTGCAAGGATGTTTAAACTATTTAACATGAAAATAATTTAAGAAGTGTTCAGTTAAATTTTTTTATTTTTCTAGCTTAAAATTGTTTAAAGTAATATAATTTTGAGAATTTTAGAGTTTATTGATTGATTTTTGAATTCGTAGAGCATTAAAAATTGTAATGTAGATATATATATATATTTTTAATTGAATCTGAATTTTTAAACTCCACACAATTGATAAAAGTTAAAAATTCGAGATGGAAAGTACTGCTTTTATTTTATACATTTTTATTTTTAGTGAGCATTTAAATACAAAATCTTAAAATTAAAAAACTTTTATGTTTAATTAAGAGTTCCAGTTTGAGTGCTTTAATTTATAGTTTATTTTTTATTTGTTCAAAAGAAAAAATATTTAGCTTTAGAATTCGAATTTTTGAATTTTATTGACCGGGAATTTTTTCGTCGATTAAAACGGCAACTCCAAAGAGTGACGCCAAAGTACGACTATTTTTTGGACCTACCTAACGATCTGGTGAAAAAATATAAAAAGATGTTGCAGGTATCAAATAACTTGCCATTAAAACCCAAAGTGAGCCTCGCTTTTCGTTTCTTAATAATTTCAAAAAATTACCCCTATTTAGGGGTTGAGAAGACTCCCAAAAAATGAAAAAATTCGGAACTACCAGTAATTATGAAATCCTTTTTTATTGTATTTTTTTCTATCAAATAAACCTTAAAAAAGTAAAATCACGTATTTTCTTGATTGATAAGGGGTCGAGGTGAGACATGATTTTATAATTAGTGGTATTGTTATTTTTTTAAATTCGTTGGGTTCTTCTCAATCCCTTAATGACGAGTGATTTGATATCTGTAACATAGTTTTATATTTTTTCACCAGGACGCCAGCGAGGTCCAAAAAATAGGCGAAAAAGAAGTATATTTTGAGGTCAATCTTTCTACCATGTTTCGTGAAAAGTATATTTTTTTCTCTCTAAAAAGAAGGTACCCAGAAAAGTGTATTTATTCCCTATTTTGTCCCGGAAAACTTGAAAAAGTCTTGTACTTTTTCTTTTCAATAAAGGCCAGAGATTCTTTCTAATGAAGAGGCGAAAAAGAAAGAAAGAAAGAAAGAAAGAAAGAAAAAGAAAGATTGTAATTTAATTTCAGATTTTGCAATACGACATGTGGAATGTGACACCGACTGATTTGTGGGACTGGAGCGCGCTAAAGGAGAAAATAAAGAAGCACGGAGTTCGAAATTCTCTCCTGATTGCTCCAATGCCAACGGCCTCGACCGCACAAATTTTGGGAAACAACGAGTCGATTGAGCCCTACACGAGCAACATCTACTCGAGGCGAGTCCTCTCGGGAGAATTTCAGGTGGTCAATCCTCACCTTCTCAAAGATCTCACGGAACGCGATCTCTGGGATGAAGATATGAAGAATGAGATCATCGCCAACAATGGTTCGGTCCAGGTAGAAACTCATTTTATTCATTTTTTTCTATTGATTTATTAATTGGGTAATTAAGGGCATGCTCTTCGGTGACCACGTGACCAAACTAGTCCCCGGTTATGAACATTTTTTTTGGTGTTCACTGCGTCCACACGAATTGAGATATCGTGTTTAAACTTTGACACATAAAATAAAAAGCACTAAAGAACGTTTGTATACATCAATATATTGGTAATTTTAAAGAAAGTTTATTTATAAATTGATGGAATAGGATATTACCATTTGAGTTACAGCACTTTGCAGATCATTTTTGGTATGATGCATTTTAGATTTTTTTATTCGCTCATATTGAGCGCTGACACCAATTTTATACTAAATCGTCTAAACCTTGAAAAAAATTAATATAAGCAATAAAATTTGCACCTTCGTTACAAATTAACAAATAAGTATCTGCGCACACGCAACCTATCATTATTTTTTGGGCATTTTTTAGCGATTTCTAGTGGAGAAAAAAATAAACTTTGAACGTCAAGTTTGTTCATGAAATTTTGGTGTAAAATTATTTTAATTTTTTTGGTCCTAAAAATAAAAGATAAATTTCAAATTGAAAACATAGCAACATTAGCAATGTGCTATAATTTACTCGTCGGAATTCTCCAACCAACTTCCATCATTCTTGACGTTGAATCGATCAGCTGATAACTATTGTTGACAGTGAACCAACCAGCGGGACTCAGCGTCGGTCTCGCCTTGTCTTTCGACCCAGGGCAAAATTTTATTTTTATTCTTGGAATTGTTTCATACCAGTACGAAAAATCTACGAGAATATATAACCATTAAAAATTTTTAATTATTTTCTGAAGATGCACATTTCTCAAGATGGGACTTGGACGAATTTTCGAGTATTACATTCTAAGATGTTCCTCGATTTTTTTTTAATGGAGGCATCTACTTTATCGACGTTAAGGTGGCTTGGGCGTTTGGTGCCGTACAATGTGGGGGGCACTGTGGGGGCTATCTATCATGCGATCAGTCTTTATTTGAATTTTATTGATATACGCATATTATAATGTCATCTTAATAAAAAAGTAGAAAACGGCCAAAAAAGGTGACAGAAACATATGATATGATATGATATGCCTCAGATAGTCACAGCTATTGTGCAATATTTGCAGTTTTTTATTGAAATTTTTCACCAATGACATCGTCA
>NC_046664.1:361691-372609 GCF_010883055.1 Belonocnema kinseyi
TTTCTTTTTTGCAAAGTGATCTAGTATATTTTCTTTCGATAATATCAAATTTTCAGAACTGCCTGTGATTTTTTTAAAAAGCGCCCAAGCCACCTTAATAGTTTATTTTCTAATTTCTGTAGTATTTTACTCGAAAACTTTCTTCGTAACTATGAACATTTTGATATATACAAACGTTCCTTAGTGCTTTCTTTATATGTTTCTAAATCCTGAACCCGATATCTCAATCCGTTTGGACGTAGTGAGGACCGAAAATAATGAAAATCATTTCATTCCCCATACAAAAATTTGATGAATGAACTGAGTCACGTGATCTCGACTTTATCGACGGTCAAAGCTTCTTTTTCTCTCCGCTAGAAATCGCTAAGAATTCTCCAAAAATAATTATAGGTTACGTGTATGCAGATACTTATTTGCTGATTTGCAACTAATGTGCAAATTTTATTGCTTACATTAATTTTTTTAAGGTTTAGATGATTTAGTCCAAAACTGGTGTCAGTGCACAATATACGCGAACCAAAAAATCCGAAATGCATCAAACCAAAAGTTATCTGCATCGTGCTATAACTCGAATGGTAATATCCTTTTTCATCGATTTATAAATAAACTTTCTTTAAAACTATAAACACATTGATGTATACAAACGTTCTTTAGTGCTTTTTATTTAATCTGTCAAATTTTAAACACGATTTCTCAATCCGTGTGGACACAGTGAACACCAAAAAAATGCTCATATCCGGGGACTAGTTTGGTCACGTGGTCACGAAGAACATGCGGGCCTCAAAAACCGGTCCCTAAAGTACCCTGTTTTCAAGATTTCGATCCCATGGTACCCTTTTTGTAGCCCATTATCTAATTTTTAGTAATTTAATTTTTTTTCAGGTATTTTTTCGTAAATTTCGAGACATTTTGATAAGATGTAAATAATTTAAAGAGATTTTTAAGATTTTAGGGTATTTTTTAAAAATTTTGAGGCATTTTCAAAATCTTTTAATTTTTGAAATATTTTAGGGAAATAGTTAAATCCTCAAACAAAAATTTTAATTTCCAACCTGAAAATTTGAATTTTTAACAACAAAAAAACTGAAATATCCAACACACAAAAAATGATTTTGACTACAAAATTGCTAAATTATGAAATAGAAAAAGAATTGTTAAAAACATAGGTAAATTCACAACAGGAAAAAAGAATTTTAAAACAAAATTTTCATTTTTTACTTGAAAACTTAAATTTTTAATACAAAATTAAAAGGTCCCATTAAAGAGAATGAATATTCATCAAAATTTTTGTATCAACTAAAACGAAAATTTAATAATTAAGTACTCAAAATAAAAATGGAATTTTTTACAAAAAAATTGATTTTTTAATCAAAAAGAATGAATTTTTAACAAAAACAAAAATTAAATATGCACAAAAAAATTATTTTTAACAAAATTGCTAAATTATCAACTAAAAACTGAATGTTTAAAACCATTATTAAATCCGCAATGAAAAAAGAATTATCTAACAAACATTTTTATTTTGAACTTGAAATTGTGAGTTTTTAACAAAAAATTAAAAGGTTCTACTAAAAAAGACTTTTTAAAAGATTGTTGGCATTATTAACAAAAAAAAAAAAAAAAATACGAATTATTATTATAATAATTAAATCCTCTACCAAAAATTTGTAATTTTCAATAAAAAATTGTGAATTTTTAAAAACAAAAAATTGAAATATCCACGAAAAAAATGATTTTGAACGAAATTGCTAAATTATCAACTAAAAAAATTAATTTTTTAAAATATGTTTAAATCTACAACAACAAAAACAGAAGTTTCTAAACAAAATTTTCATTTTCAACTTTGAAATCTTGAATTTTTAATAAAAAATTAAAAGCTTACATAAAAAAGAATGAATTTCCATGGAAATTGTTGAATTATCAACCAAAAAAGATGAAATCTCGTCAAAATAATTGAATCATCAATAAAAAAATGGAATTTTCTACAAAAAATGTGATTTTTCAATCAGAAAGAATGCATTTTTAACAAAAAAATTGCAGTATTCACCAAAAAATAGATTTTTAACAAAGTTGTGAAATTATCAACTACACCAATAAATTTTCAAACACATAGATAAATCTGCATAAAAAAAATTTTTTTTAACTAAAATTTTAAACTTGAAAATATGAGCTTTTAACAAAAACTTAAAAGTTTCCGCTAAAAAAAAGACTTGTTAAAATATTTTTGATTTATTAATGAAAAATATGAATTATCAGCAATATAATTAAATCTTTAACCAGAATTATGAATTTCCCATTTGAAAATTTGAATTTTTAACAAAAAAATTGAAATATGCACCAAAAAAAATTATTTTTAACAAAATTGCTAAATTATCAACTGAAGTAAAGAATTTGTAAAAACATAGTTAAATCCATAATAAAAAAAAAGAACTTTCTAACAAAAATTTTCATTTTAAACTTGAAAATTTAAATTTTTAACAAAAACGAAAAGTTTCCAATAAAAATCTGAATTTTTAAATAAAAAATTTTTATTTCTACAAAAAATGACTTATAAACGAAACTTTGAACTATCATCAAAGAAATTGAAAAAAGTTTAATTTTCAATCAAAGCGTATGAATTTTTAACAAAAAAATTGAAATATCCACTTAAAAAAATGATTTTTTCACAAAATTGGTAAATTATCAACTAAAAAAATTGAATTTTAAAAACCATAGTTAAATCCGCAATGAAAAAAATAATTTTTTAACTAAAATTTTCATTTTCAGGTTGAATATATGAGTTTTTAACAAAAAATTAAAAGTTTCTATTGAAAAAAGGACTTTTTAAAAGATTGTTGATTTATTAACCAAAAATGGTATTTCTATACCAAAAAATTTGTATTTTTCATCAAGACAGTATGCATTTTTAACAAAAAATGGAATTATTCACCAAAAAATAGATTTTGAACAAAAGTTCTAAATTATCAACGAAAAAAATAGAATTTTAAAAATATAGTTAAATCCGCATTTAAAAAAATAGAACTTTCTAACAAAAAATATCATTTTCAAGTTGAAAACTTGAATTCTGTAATAAAAAATTTTAAGTTTCCATTAAAAAAGAAATAATTTTTGTCAAAATTGTTGAATTATCAACCAAAAAGGATGAATTCTTATTTAAATAGTTAAGTTTTAAAAATAAAAATAAAATTGTTTGCAACAAAATTTTATTTTTCAATCAGAAAGAATGAATTTTAAACGAAAAAAGTGCAATATCCACCAGAAAATAGATTTTGATCAAAATTGCTAAATTATCAACTAAAAAATTGAATTTTAAAAACCATAGTTAAATCCGCAATAAAAAAAAAAATTCTAAACATAATTTCCATTTTTAACTTGAAAATATGAGTTTATGACAAAAAATTTAAAGTTTCTGCAAAAAAAAAGACTTTTTAAAAGATCGTTGATTTATCCACCAAAAAATATGAATGACCAACAAAATAATTAAATCCCTAACCAAAAATTTGAATTTACAAACTAAATGTTTGAATTTTCAAAAAAAAATTAAATATGCACTAAAGTAATTATTTTTAACAAAATTGCTAAATTATCAACTGAAGAAAAGAATTTTCAAAAGAAGATTAAATCCGCAACTAAAAAAAAAAATAACTTTCTAAACATAATTTTCATTTTCAACTTAAAAATGTGAATTTTTAACAAGAAATGAAAAGTTTCCACAAAAAATGACTTAATAACGAAACTGTTGAATTATCATAAGTGAAATCGAAACTAGGAACAATAAATTTTAATTTTCCATTAGAAAGTATGAATTTTGAACATAAAATTTAAATATGCACAAAAAAAATGATTTTTTTTCTCACAAAATTGCTAAATTATCAACTTTTTTTTGTGATTAAAAATTGAAATCTTCTTTTTTTTTAGAAAAAATCAGCTGTTACACTTTTTTATAATGATTTTTTTTATTAATAATTCAACTAATTGTGAAAAAGTTGAACTGCTTTGTTGGAAAGTGCTTCTTTTTTGGCAAAAATTAATTGTTTTTAAAAATCTTTAAACATTCCATTTTTTGTAAAATGTACCCTTTTATCTAAAAAACCAACTATTTAGGAAAAATTGAATTACTTCGTTAAAAATTCATTTTTCGTTGAAAATTCATGTGTTTGGTTGAAAATTGATTTATTTAGTTAGAAATGCTTATTTTTTGTGTGAAATATAATATCTTTGATTAAAATGTCCTTTTGATGGAAAATTCAACTACTTCTTTGTTAAATCAAATTTATATTTTTTTGTTGGTTGGAGATTCATAATTTTACTTAAAAATTTATCTGTTTGGATAAAACTTTTTTTTTAATTCTTCCTTTTAAATACAAATCCAGCTTTTTCTTGCTTGGAAATGAATGTTTTGTTGTTGCCATTTTAACCGTCTTCAAAACAATTTGTCTTTGTGGCTTAAAAATTTAACTATTTGGTTGAAAAAGCAATTATTTTTGGTTCAAGTTTAATTTTGTTGTTATTGAACAATCAACCAATTGGTTGAAAATTCATTTTTCTATGATGAAAATTAAATTTTTTCGGTAAAATTCTAACTATTTGGTTGAAAATGGAATTGGTTTTGGTTGAATCTGAATCTTTTTTATTGGAAATTCGAGTATTGGTTTGAAAATGTATCTTTTTAAGTTGAAATATTTTTTTGGCAATTCAACTATTTTGTTAAATTCATATATTTGGGTCGAAATTGAACTATTTTGTTGAAAATGCGTCCTGTTGGAATAGAAATTCATATTCTATTGAAAAAAGTCATCTTTCTTTAATGGAAATTTATTTTTTTGATAAAATTTCCACTACCTTTTAAAAATTTCGTCTTTTTGGTTTAGATTGAATTCTAATCTTTTTTATTAAACATTCGACCAATTGGTTAAATTAAACTGTTTGGCGGAAATTTCAATTTTTTTTTGTTAAAAATGCTTCTTTTTTGCCTAAAAATTTAACTAATTGTTTTAAAATGGAACTATTTTCTGTCGAAGTTTAATCTCTGTTCTAATGAAAATTCAAATATTCGGTTAAAATGATCCATTTTTGTTGAAAATTCAACTGTATTGTACAAAATTCATCTTACTGAAATAAAAATTCTTTTTTTTTTTTGTTGAAATTGTAACTTTCTTTAAAAAAATTGAAATTTTGGCTTAAACAAATAACTATTGGTTTAAAAAAGCAATTGTTCTTTGCTGCACTTTAATCTTTTTTTAAATAGAAAATTCGAACATTTGGTTTAAAATTGTTGAAAATTCAATTGTTTTGTTGAGAATTCTTCGTGTTAGAATAAAAGTTTATCTTTCATGATTGAAAATTAACCCTTTTGTTGAAATGAACTCTTTTCTAAAAAAAATTGGGCCTTTTTAGCTTAAAAATGTAACTATTTGAGTGAGGTTTAATACTTTTTTTTCAGTGAAATTTCGACCATTTGGTTCAAAATTCATCTTGATAGGTTGAAATCTGGAAAATTTGCAATATAAATTTTGGTTTTAGAGCATTGCAGCGATCCCGAACGATTTGAAGGAGCTCTATAAAACCGTGTGGGAAGTGAAGCAAAAGACTATTTTAAAAATGGCAGCTGACCGAGGCGCCTTCATTGATCAGTCGCAGTCCTTGAATGTTCATATGCTTAAACCAACAACGGAAACGCTCACGAGTATGCATTTCTACGGCTGGCAAATTGTAAGTTTTCCATATTTATTTATTTATTTAATCATTTATTTATTTTGACAGAAAGAAAAAAAAATTCAGGCTGCTGCTATTTACGAAACTGGATATTTTTAAATAAAAGCCAAAAAAAAATAGATCACAATTTAACCAAAAAAAAAGAAGAGAATTAAGGGCATGTGACACAGCTAAATACCTATATTACCGACCTCACTTTTTCAGTTCACTGAATGTTTTTTTGAACCTGAGAACTTTTTTTGTAAATAAAATATCGAGCTGAAACTTTGGAAAATGTATTAGAGTGCAATAAAGTACGTTTAGGTACTGCATTTTGGTAGAAACTTGACTGAAAATTATTTCATCTTTTTTCTGAACCTCAACATTTTTTGAACGTTCCAACTTTTTTTATACATAAAATACCGGTCTCAAACTTTGAGAAATGCAAGAGTCGAAAGAAAACTACGTTTAAGTACAAAGCTTAATAATAAAAGATGTAAAAAAATATATTTCAACATTAAATTCCAACGGAATCAGCCGGTAACGTTGTACACGAAAACACGAAACCTGGCGGCCATTAGACGAGGCTCTAGAGGGTTCGTAATTTCGTGTACAACGTTACCGGCTGATTCCGTTGGAATTTAATGTTGAAATATTTTTTTTACATCTTTTATTATTAAGCTTTGTACTTTAACGTAGTTTTCTTTCAGCTCTTGCATTTCTCAAAGTTTGAGATCGATCTTTTATGTATAAAAAAAGTTAGAACGTTCAAAAAATGTCGAGGTTCAGAAAAAAGATGAAATAATTTTCAGTCAAGTTTCTACCAAAATGCAGTACCTAAACGTACTTTATTGCACTCTAATAAATCTTCCAAAGTTTCAGCTCGATATTTTATTTACAAAAAAAGTTCTCAGGTTCAAAAAAACATTCAGTGGACTGAAAAACTGTGGTCGGTAATATAGGTATTTAGCTGTGTCACATGCCCTTAAGATAGATTTTTTGTAAATATTTTTTATTGTATTTAAATAATATAGAGGGTGACCGCTGGACCGGGATATTTATTTTTTGTCCGGGAATTTTGCAAATTTTCACAAGAAAAATATTTCCAAGTTCGATTTCAACAATTATTTAAAATAATTCCTTGAATTGTTTATCTTTTCCAATTATATCATTCAGTTTACAATGTGTTGTTCAAAAATCTGTTACTTTAAAAATTCTTCATTTTCGCGTTTTATTTTCAAGCTTGCATTTTTTTAATTTAAAAAAATTTAAAGTGCAGTCTTGAAGACTTAAACAATTAAAAATTAAATGCGCCTGGAGTTGAACATTTTTGATGGAAAACAGTATTATTTTATCAACTGTAAATATAAATAAATCAATAAATAATTTTTAAAATGGATATGTACTTTGAGTATTAAAGACTGATCAATAATTTGTTTTTTGATAAAACGATTCTAAATTCGTTCAAAGTTTTAGAATTTCCAGATTTTAACTTTATTAACTATTTTCAATTTGAAAATAACTTAATAATAATAATAATATATTCGTAAGTAAACGCTTTTATTAAATTAAAAATATTATTTTAGTCTAAATTATTCAATTTTTAATCCTTTTAATTTGAAATTTCTTAATTAAGAAAAAGAGTAATTATTTTTCTGGTAGTTTAAGACGAGTAAATTGAAGACAAATGTTTAAAATTTAACAATTTCAAACTTTTTTGTTTTACATAGAAAGCTTTGAATTAATAACATTTTGAAAACATTTAAAAAATGTTTAATTTATAAGCGAAATTGTTGAATTTTGATGTATAAATAATAATTGAACACTCATTATTTCTAGAAAAATTTGACTAATTTTGAGACATATTTAGAAGTTTTGAAAAGATTCAAAAATAATTCAAAATTCAAACAGATTTAAAGTGATTTAAACGAAGTGTGTTAACATTTTCTTCAGAACTTTTCAACATATTTTAAATTTAATCGAAATTTTCCTACAATTTTTATAAAATCTTACAAATTTAAGAATCTTTAAAATTTTCTAGGGTCTTTTTTAACAATTTCGGAAATCTCTTCAAATCTTTTTAAATATTTTGTTGAAATATTTGTTCAAAATGAAAATTCATTTTCAATTTTCCTATAAATATTTTAAAAAATATTTTTAAAGAGCCTTTCATAAATCTTGAAGAACTTCGTAAATTTTTTTTCTTTGAAATCAGCAAAAATCTACAATTTTTTAAAAATAAGGCTGTTTTTTTAACCGAAATTTCGGTACGAGAAGCGAAATTTTGTCGGTACACAAACATCGTTTAAATGATTTAAAATCGTTTCAAGTTCTAAAATAATTGTAAATCTTTTTAAAACTTGCAAATATCTAGATCTAGAATTAAATTTTCATTAACAGAATTCTATTTGAATTGCTAGAATTTTATTTATATAAACTAGAATTAATTTGAATCATCTAGAATTAGATTTAAATTTCCTAGAATTCTTGATTCTTCTCTAAAGTCAAACATGAAAAATGATTCATTCCTCAAGGCAGATATATTGAAATATTTGTTAAATTTAAAATTTATTTATTTAAAAAATTTTCAATTCTAACCTATTTTAATTTTTAACAATGCCAATTTCATATTTTTTAGTCTTGAGTGCGACGAAATCAAATTGATCATTTTGGACACAGATATTAACCTCAAAGAAAATTTTAATAAATCAAGCAGATGTTTAATTGATTTAGGTAGAATATTCTATGCAACTTCAATTGTAGTCAAATAAAATTTTTGTTGATTTAGATGGAATTTCATTGAAATTCTAGCAATTCCAACTAAATTTTGAAAAATTTTAATTGAATTCTATAGATTTTAAATTAATTCTAGTTGATACAAATAAAATTATAGAAATTCAAATAGAATTTTTGTTAGTTCAAATAAAATTCTTGTCAATGAAAATTTAATTTTAGATCATTGAAAGTAAGTCCAGTTTATGTAAATAGAATTCTGGCAATTCTAAAAGAATTCTTATTAATTCAAGTCGAATATTAATTCAATTCTAGCAACTTCAAATAAATTCAAGGTAATTTAAATTTAATTCAAATTTAACTACAAATTCTGGTTAATTGCGATTTTTCATTCAAGATAATTCGAATTAATTCTAGTTTATATAAATAGAATTCTAGCAATTCAAATAGAGCTCTTATTAATTTAAGTTAAATATTAATTATATTCTAGCAACTTGAAATAAATTCTAGACAATTCAAATTCAAGTCTAGTAAATTCAAATTTATATCCTACTAAATTTAACTTCCACTTAAATTAACAAGAATTATATTTTTCTTTCTGGAATTCTATTTATATAAACTAGACTTATTTCGAATTATTTATAATTAAATTTAAGTTAGTTTGAATTCGAATTTACTAGAATTAAATCGATTTGAAGTTGCTAGAATATAATTAATATTCGACCTGAATTGACAAGAATTCTATTTATATAAACTAAAATTATTTCTAATTACCTCTAATGAAAAATTTAAATTAACCAGAATTTGAAATTACATTTAAAATGCCTTTAACTGATTTTAAGTTGCTAGAATTGAATTAAAATTTTACTTGAAGTGCTAGATTTCTATTTATATAATGTATAATTTTATTTTGAAATACAATAATTCAATATTAATTGCTACAATTAAATTTAAAATAAGTTGAATTATGCAGAATTCTATGTAAATTTTTATATTTGCAAGTAAAATAACTAGAACTCAGATTAAATTTAACAAGAATTCTAGTTGAATGACTTTTAATGGTTATAATTCCATTTTAATTGCTAGATTTCTGATTATATTAACCAGAATTAATTTTGAATTAGCTATAATTGCGAATCAATTGAAATAATTAAATTTTGACTACAAAAGTAAATATCCCAATTGTACCGGTTACTATTTTGAAAACAGTTAAATTTTTTATGTTTGACTCTGAAGAAGAATGGAAAAGTTCATTTTGAATTGAATCTAATTGATTGAAGATGAAAATTAATATCAAAATGGAAATAAAAAGGTTGTTTTCTTTTTAGGGATTGAAAACCGGAATGTACTATTTGCGCACGAAGCCTGCAGCAAATGCGTTGCAATTCACAGTCGATAAGAGCAAATTAAAAAGTAGCGAAGCCGTCGCCAATGGCACTAGTCCGAATAAGAAGGATGTGAAGGAGGAAAAAATTGAAGATTACGAGGCTCTGGTCTGTTCTCGTGAAAATGGAGATAACTGTATGTCCTGCGGATCGTAGATACAATCTGCAATCAATCTGCAATCTACAATCTGCAATTTGCAATCTGCAGCAGTATTTTTTTATACACCAATTCTGTGAATGAGAGGATTGATTATTTTATTATTATTATTCTCGAGAGAAAGAGGGAGAGAGAGAGAGAGAGAGAGAAGTAGAAAAAACAAAATTATTATATTTTTAGCAATTATTATTTTATCGTGTATCTTATGTACTTATTCTTAATTGTAATTAAATGATTTTTCATAGAAACAACTTTCTTCATTTTATTACTTTTATGATTTAATCCAATTTAGATTTCAGGATAGCCGCTGGACTGGGAAAACCGGAAAATGGCTGTGACTTTATTTATTGATCGGGAATTTCACAAATTTTTAGAAAAAAAATCCTTACTGATTTCAACCTGTTCACAATTTTAGAATTTTAAGATTTTAACGGTAAAAATTAAACTGTTTCAGTTGGAAAGTTTTATTAGTTTAAGAAATTTAAACGCCCGATTAAAACTTTATAAACTAGTTTCAAATTAAAAATAACTTAAAAATAATATATTTATAATTAAAGGCTTTTATTAAATTTCGAATATAATTTGACGCTAAAACATTCCATTTAAAAAAAAAAGGTAATCTGAAATTTTTCAATGAAGAAAAAAAAACAATTACTTAATATTTAGAAATATCTGACTGTTCATTTAAAATCAGTAATTATAAATTAAATATTTGAAACTAAAAAAAAAAACAAAAAAAAAAAAAACTTGGAACGTTACAATTTTAATTGTTCCATTCAACCAAATTTAATTTTTAAGTCAAATTATTGAATTTTGATTTACAAAATCACAATTTAACATCTACTAATCTTAGAAAAAATTCGAGTTAGTCGAAGAAATATTTAAAAATTATGAACAAATATAAAATTAATTAAAAATTTGAATTGGTTTCACAAAATTTAAACGAAAT
>NC_046664.1:372709-379967 GCF_010883055.1 Belonocnema kinseyi
ATTTTTTCTAACGCTTTTTGTATTTTTTTCAAATTCTATGCATATTTTCAAAAACAAGCGTCTAGAAATAATTTATTTAAAATTATTGCTATTTTTAATTCAAAAAATAAGCTTGGAAATTTTAAATGTTAAATATAATGTTTGAAACTAATACCTTATTGTTCAATAAAATATATTTATAAAAAATTCTAATTGTTAAAATTCGGGAATTTTCCAATTCGGATATTTTATAAATCGGAAATTTTCTGTCGGGAATTTTCCAATTCGGTATTTTTATTTTTCGGCAAATTTTATTATTGGAGAATTTTATTTTACGGCAATTTTCCAATTCGGTATTTTTATTTTTCGGTAATTTTATTATTCGTGTATTTTATTATTTGGGAATTTTCCGAATCGGTATTTTTATTTTTCCGCAATTTTATTATTCGCGAATTTGATTATTCGGGATTTTTCTAATTTGGGAATTTTACTGTGTCGGGAATTTTATTTTTCGGGATTTTTCAGTCGTCCCAAAAATTTTTCGATTTAAAAATGTAAGTATAGAAATAAATATTTTAAATGGAAAGTTTGTAAAGTAAAAAAATTTTGTAATACATATTGTAAGCTAAATAATAGCATAACTGAAAGACTAGAAACATTAAAAATTTAAATTTTTTTAAATGAAAACTCTTAAATTAGAAGTTAAATTATTATCATTTTTAATATTTTCAGCATTCTTGAAAAATTCTAAAATTTGATTTCAAAATCTTGACAAATCTGAAAGTTGTATTAAATTTTTTCAAGTTTAAAGTCATTTTTAAAACTTCTAAGTAACTTTTAAAATTAATTGATATTGTCCCACAACTTTTAGAAAATACTGCGAATTAAAAAAATTTTGCTCAAAATTTGGATTTATAAATAACAATTGAACACTTATTATTTATAAAAAAAATATAGTAATTTTAAGAGATTTTTATAAATTTTTAAAAAATTTACAATTAATGTAGAACTTGAAATGATTTGAAATAATTTAAACCAAGTGTCTGAGTGTACCGACAAAATTCGGCTATTCCTAGGGAAATTGAAAATAAATGATTTTCATTTAAAAAAAAATATTTTAACAGAGAATTTAAAAGATTTCCAAAATTATCAAGAAAAGAACCTGAAAGATTTTAAGGATTTTTTTTTACTTTTCGGGACTTTCCAAAAATTGTAGAAACAATTCGATTAATTAAAAAATATATTCAGAAATTCTGAAAAAAATTTAACAACCATCGTTTAAATTAAATAAAAAAATTATTGAAATTTTTTCTACAAATAAAAAGTATTCAATTATTATTCATACATTAAAATTCAACAATTCTCCTTAAAAATTAGACATTTTTTAAATAGAATTTTCGACAAAAAATTAATCTCTAGAATTGAATACTTTTAACTATGTTGCTAAAAATTTCTTTTTGGGTTGAAAATAAATTTTCCTTACTGAAAATATAACTATTCCACTTTTAGTTGAAAATTATTTTTTACAATTCAATATTAAGAGACAATTCTGCGTTTTTTCTTTAATTCCACGCTTTTTTATTTAAAATTAAAATCATTTTTCATATTTTTATCTTAGAAATTAAACTGTTTCGTAAAAAATGGTATTTTCAAAATTTAAATTCAACATTCTGATAGAAAATTAAACTATTTATTGGAAAATGTACTATTTTGTTGAAAATTAATTAACTTTTTTGTTAAAACTTCAACTGTTCTGAAGAAAAATGCATGTATTCGGCTAAAAAATGCAACAATTTGATAGCAAATTTAATTATTTACTTAAAAATGTATGTATTTTGGTGAAAATTCTTCTTCCTTAGAATATCAATTTTTGTTAGTTAAAACTGCAAATGTTTTGCTGCACATTATTTTGTTCTAGTTGAGGATTCAAATATTTTTTTGATTAAATTCAACTCTTTTTTTTTGTCTGTTTTTAATTCACAATTTTAGTTGAGTTTCTTTTAGTCAAAAATAATTTTTTAAACAGAAAATTGTACTACAATCTTGAAAATTGAACTATTTGTTTAAAAATTAACTTTTTTCTTAAAAGTCATTATTCTGGAGTTAAAAATTAGAATTCTTGTATTGAAAATTCAACTGTTTTATAGAAAATTTTATGGCTAAATTTTCTGATAAAAAAATCGAACACTAATTATTTGTAGACAAAATTACACTAATTTTTAGAGATATTTACAGGTTTTAAAAAGATTCAAAATTAATTTAGAACTTGAAATAATTTCAAATTATTTAAACGAAGTTTGTGTACCGACAAAATTTGGCTACTCGTACCGAAATTTCGATGTAAATAACAGTCTTATTTAAAACAAAAAATTTATAATCTTTTTAAGAATTTTGAAAGGCTTGAAAAGAATAAAAACATTTTCTTGAAATTCCTATGGAAACTGAAAATGATTTTTTGTTTAGAACAAATATTTTAACAGAATATTTAAAAAGATTTTCAGAAATTTCCAGAATTGTCAAAAAAAAAAAAAACCTGGAAGATTTGAAGGATTTTTTTTTTAAACTTGAAGGATTTTCTAAAAATTATTGAAAAATTTTTATTAATTTTAAAATATGTTTAGAATTTCTGAAAAAATGTGCACACACTTCGTTTAAATTTGAACGCCAAGAATTTGATTAAAAATTTCATTCCTTCCCGACTAACAAATTTTATTATTGGATTGAATATTTAACTATTTTGTTACAGGTTCATCTTTTTGGTTCAAAAATTCATATTTTTCGGTAGAAATTTCACTTTTTTTTTACAAACGCATTGCCTGTTCAAAAATTAATTGGTTAATGTAACAAATTAAATTTTTTGATTAAGTCACATTTAACAGTTGAAAATTTAAATATTTTTTACCCAATTCGTAGTTTCGGCTCGAAAATTCAGCTATTTGGCAAAAAAAAAAACTTCACTATTTGATTGAAAAATTATGTATTGTACTGAAAAGTCGTCTATTTTTTTAGTTAAATCTAATCATTTTTTAGTAATATCTTTTTTCTTGAAATACAAACTATTATATTTTTAGTTGAAAATTAAACTGCTTTGTTGAAAGTTGAAATGGGTTCTCAAAAATTAATTTTTTTATATTATAAATCACATCAATTGTTCAAACTATTCAGTTGAACATGCAATTTCTTAAAAATTCGTCTATTTTTTTTTAGAAAATTATTATTCTTGGTTGCAAATTCGTTTTTTTTTCATAGAAAATAAATTTTGTTGTTGAAAATTCCTCTTCAGTCGTTCATTTCTTTTGTTGAAGATTCACAATTTTAATTGAAAATTCATTTTTTGTTATTAAAAAGTAATTTCTTACAAATTCGCTTTCCTGAGTATAAAATTCGTATTTTTTTTTATCAAATCAATTTTTTGTTCAAATTCGTCTTTGTTGGTTAAATCCAGCTGTTTTTTTTTCTTTTTTTTTTTTTTTATCAAAATCTTTTTTTTAGCGTGACCGTTTTAATTAAGGTAAAAAAATTTCCGGTCATTTTCCAAATAGCAAACATTTTTCCCTGTCAATAAAATTTTAAAAATCTATTTCAAACATTTTTCCACTTGAAGTGATAACAAATAAACAATGAAATTGAAATGGATTTCAAAATCTTGAGAAATTTAAATGTTATTTTTAATCTTTTCAAATTTAAAATTATTTTGGAAATTTTTTCCGAACTTTAAAAAATTTTTTTAAACTAAATCGAATTTTTCCAACGATTTTTAGAAAATACTGCAAATTTTAAAAAAATCCTTAAAATTTGATTTTATAAATAGTAATTGAAAACTTATTATTTGTCGAAAAATTAGAGTAATCTTAACAGATTTTTAGAAGTTATAAAAAGATTTAAAATTAATTTAGAAATTCAAATTTCACACATTTAATTTAAATTACTTGACATCACTTTAAATTTTAAATTAATTTTGAATCTTTTCAAAACTTCTATATATCTATTAAAATTAGTCAAATTCTTCTAGAAATAATGAGTGCTCAATTATTATTTATACAACAAAATTCAGCAATTTCGCTTACGAATTAAACATTTTTTAAATAAAACAATAAAAATTTTAACGTAAAAAGCTTAAAAGCTTTTCGAAATTTTAACAATTTACTCGTCTTAAATTAGTCTTTAATTAGTTTTTTTTTCGAAAAATTTCCTGTTCCAATCAAGAATTTTAATTCTTTTCGAAAATTCTCCTTTTTAACAAAGAATTAGAATTTTTTCTAAAATCCCCTGGGATTTAACAAAAAATTCTAATTCTTGGTTGAAAAGGAGAACTTTCGAAAAAAAGTATTACAATTTTGATTTAAAAAATTAATTTTCTATTCAAAATTGTTATTCTGTTGGATAAATTCCAGTTCCAACTTAAACTTGTTTAAAAATTAAAAGTCCTTTGTTCCAATCCGGAATTTTAATACTTTTCGAAAACTCTCAGTTTCAAATAAAAATTAGAATTTTTCTGTAAAATTACCTGTTCCTATTCATAAATTTAAAATTTTTCGAAAATATTCCATTCAAACTTAGAATTAGAATTCGTTCCTTTAAAAAATTCCCTGTTCCAGTTTGTAATTTATTTAAATTTTTAAATTCCCTGTTCTAAGACAAATTAAAATTTTTCTGGATAAATACCAATTTCAACTCAGAATTGGTTAAAAATTGAAAATTCCCTGCTTCAACTCAGAATTATAATTTTTTTAAAAAATGTCTTATTCCAATTCAGAATTTTTTTCCTCTTCGAAAATTTCCGTCACGTTAAAAAACCTCGGAATTTGTAAAAATTTGAAAATTCCCGATTCCAAGCCAGAATACTGAATAAATTCTAGGTCAGACTATAAATTTGAAAAAATGGAAAATTCCCTGTTTAAATTAAGATAAATTATTTTTATTTTAAATAGTTTTAAAATCCTTCAAATGCTTTGAAATTCTATTTTAAAACTTTGAAACATCTACATGCTTTTTAAAATTTTTTCAAATTAATTTTTTTTAATTCTGCCAAATTAAACAATTTTTTTAAACAATTTCCACCTTAATTTTTGAATTTGTAAATCGTTATAAATTTTTAAAAATATTGTCTGAAAATTAGTTTATTTAAATAAAAAATCATTTTCAACTGCCCCAGGATATTTTTTTTATTCTTGTGAAGCCTGTCAAAATTCTTAGAAAGCTTCTAAATTTTAAATTTGTTCAAATTATTTGAAACCATTTCAAAATTTTTCATAATTTCTAACTATTTTTCTTAACTTACGCGATTGTTTTCAAAGAATAATAGGTATTTAATTGTTATTTATATATCAAAATTTAACAATTTGACTTGCAAATTAAATTTCATTGATTAGAACAATTCAAATTGTAAAGTTCAATTTTTAGTTTTTTTTGTTTAGTTTTGAATATTTAATTTATAATAACTGATTTTAAATGAAAAGTCAAATATTTCTAAATATTAAGTAACTGTTTTTTTTTCTTCATTGAAAAATTTCAGATTACCTTTTTTTTAAAAATGGAATATCTTAACGTTAAATTATATTCGAAATTTAACAAAAGCCTTTAATTATAAATATATTATTTTAAAGTTATTTTTAAGTTAAAAGTAGTTTATAAAGTTTCAATCTGGCGTTTAAATTTTTTTAACTAATAAAACTTTCCTTAAAATTCTAAGATTGTAAAGTAATTCTGAATCGTTTTTTTTTTTTTTAAATAAAATATTGTTTACTTCTTAATTCTTGAAATATAACTCAATTTTAAAAGTCATAAAGTTTGAAGAGAATATTTAAAAGGATTTCTAAAGACTGACAAAATTATCAAAAATGAATGCGGAAGATTTCAAGCATTTTTTTTTTAATTTGGCAGGATTTTAAAGAAATTGTTAGGAAAAATTTGAATTATTTTAAAAGATGTTTAGAAATTTTAAAAATTTTTAAAAGGTAATTTGAAACCAATTTAACACAACATGTAAATGTTTCATGATGTTAAAATAAAATTTTGAACCGGTTTTAATTTTAATTTAAGGAGTCTTCAGTTTATAAAAACTGTAATTTTTAAAATTTTCATGTTTCTATCTTAAAATTGCTGAAAATGGTATAATTTTGAAAATTTTTAAAGTTCATTGCTTCATTCTTTAATTAAGAATATTAAAAATGTAAACGTGGATTTATATTTTTGAAACTGAATCTGAATCTTTGAACTCTACTTCTTAATTGTTCAAGTCTTTAAAACTGCATTTTAAATTTTTGTAAATTAAAAATATACGCTTAAGAATTATAAATTTGAAATAAAAAGTGTTTAAAGTAAAAGATTAAAAAATTATTGAGACTAAACTCAATAATTACATAATTGAAAAAGACCAAAAATAAACTAATAATTAAAAAAACGGTTAAAATCAAAGTTGTTAAGTTCCCGATGAAAAAATAAAATCACGGTTATTTTTCAGTTTACCGTTCCAGCAGCCACCCTGCATAATTGAAAAAAAGATAAAAATTTAACCAATTATTTAAGAAAACGATTGAAATTAGAAAATCAAAAAATAAATTCAGTGTCATTTCCTGGTCCAGCGGCCACCCTGATAAAAAAAAAAAAGTAAGGAAAATAAAAATTATGAAATTTACCGGTGTTTTTCTTGAGATCGAGAAACTCAAAGACGTCGGCATGCCAGGGCTCGAGATAGAGGGCGAAAGCCCCGGGTCGCTTGTTGCCGCCTTGGTCGACGTATCGAGCAGTGGTGTTGTAAACGCGGACCATCGGAACGAGGCCGTTCGACTCGCCGAAAGTCCCCGCTATGCGGGTCCCTTTCGCTCGGATGCAGTGGATATTGACGCCAATTCCCCCCGCCGATTTACTGATCAACGCACATCTCTTCAGCGTGTCGTAAATTCCCTCGATGCTGTCCTCCGTCATCGTCAGCAAAAAGCAACTTGACAAAACAGAAATTTAAAAATCGGATCATTTCCCCGGTTCGCAAACATTTTTCACGGTCAATCATACTCCAAAAATCAAACACTAAATTCAGGCTATCCCCTCAAATCCTAGAAAAAGATTCCCTCACAATTCCACGTTTTAAAAAAAATAGTTAATAGTTAAATTTTAAATTTAAAAAAAAATCAATTTTCTACCAAAAATACGATTTTTCAACAAAATATATGCATTGTTAACCCTCAAACGGTACACTGGTGCGAATTCGCACCCGCAGTTTTTTCATTCTGTTGGAATTTACGCAAACACGTCTGCAGCAGATTATACTGATATATAT
>NC_046664.1:380067-411854 GCF_010883055.1 Belonocnema kinseyi
GAAATAGTTGAATTTTTAACTAAAAAAAATATCAGTTTTCAAACTAAAGTGAAATAGTTCAATTATCAGATACAATAGTTAAATTTTAAATTTAAAAAAAAAAATCAATTTTCTACCAAAAATACGATTTTTCAAAAAATACGTGCATTTTTAACCCTCAAACAGTACACTGGTGCGAATTCGCACCCGAAGTTTTTTAATTTTGTTGGCATTACGCAAACACGGCTGCAGCAGATTATACTGATACCAGAGATAAATTTTAGTTAAAGTGATGCAGTATTCAACAAGAATAATTGCATTTTCAGTTAATAAAATGCACAAAAAATGATGTTTAATAAAATTTCTAATTAATTATCAACTAAAAAAAAATTTTTTTTTAAATATAGTTAAATCCGTAACAAAAAAATTATTTTGAACAAAATTTTTAAATTGTCGAATAAAAAAATTACTTTTCAAGATCATAGTTAAATCCGCAATCGAAAAAAAGAATTTTTTAACATTAATTTCCATTTTCAAACCAAAAAATTAAAAGTTTCCACGAAAAAGAAAGACTTTAAAAATTATTGATTAATGAAAAATAAAATTCTTAACCAAAAATGGAATTTTCAACAAAAATTTCGAATTTTTAATCAGAAAGTATGAATTTCTAACAAAAAATTGAAATATCCACATGAAAAAAGGGTTTTAAATAAAACTGATAAATTATCGATTGGAAAAGATGATTTTTTAAAAACATAAATCCGCATAAAAAAAAACAATTTTTCAAAACTTTTTTGACTTTCAACCTGAAAATATGAATTTTATGCAAGAAAAATAAAAGTTTCCACCAAAAAGAAAGAGTTTTTTAAAAATGGCTCATTTATTAACGAAAAAAAGGATTATCAATGAAATAATTAAATCTTCAACCAAAAATTTGAATTTCCAACCTAAAAATGTTAATTTTTAACAAAAAAATCGAAATAAGCACGAAAAAAATAATTGCTAAATTTACAACTAAAAAAATGAAATTTCAAAATTACAGTTAAATCCGCAATCAAAAAAAGAACTTTCTAACAAAAATTTTCATTTTCAATCCGAAAATATGAATTTTAAACCAAAAAAATTAAAAGTTTCCTTCAAAAAGGATTATTTTCTAGAAAAAATCGTTGAATTATTAACGAAAAAAATACGAATTATTATCAAATTAATTGAATTTTCGACCAAAAATCAAACTTTGTATTAAAAAGTTGAAATTTCCACGAAAAATGACTTATTAATGAAACTGTTGAATTATCATCAATGAAATTAAATTCTCAACCAACAAATTTCAATTTTCAATAAAAAATTATGCATTATTAACCAAAAAATTGAAATATCTACACAAAAAAATTATTTTTAACAAATCTATTACATTGTCAACTGAAAAAAAATTAATTTCGCAACCAAAAAAAGAATTTCTTACAAGAAATTTGAATTTGCAACCGTAAGATATGAATTTTTAACAAAAAATTTAAACTTTCCACCAAAAAGAAAGATTTAAAAACAAACTTTGAATTATTAACTACAAAAATAGGAATTATTATCAAAATAATTAAATTCTCTACTAAAAATTTAATTTTCCGCAAAAAATTGGAATTTTCAATCACAAATTCTGAATTTATAAGAAAAAACAAATTGAAATATCCGCCAAAAAAATTATTATTAACAAAATTTATTAAATTATCACTTTAAAGAAATGAGTTTTCAAAATCAGTTTAATCCGCAACAAAAAAAAACAAAAGAACTTTCCAACAAACAGTTTCATTTTCATTTAGAAAATATGAATTTTAAACCAAAAAAATTTTTATTTTCCACCAAAAATAATGAATTTTCATCAAAATTGTTGAATTAAAAAAAAGAATGACCATCAAAATAATTAAATCCTCAACTAAAAATTTAATTTCCCACAAAAAATTGAAGTTTTCAATCAGCAATTACGGATTTATAACGAAAAACAAATTGAAATATCCGCAAAAAAAAATGATTTTGAACAAAATTTATTAAATTATCAACCAAAAAAATGAGTATTCAAAATCACTTTTATCCGCAACCAAAAAGACAAAAGAACTTTCCAAAAAACATTTTCATTTTCATTCCGAAAATATGAATTTTAAATCAAAAAATTTTTATTTTCCACCAACAATAATGAATTTTCATCAAAATTGTTGAATTAAAAAAAAGAATGACCATCAAAATAATTCAATCCTCAACTAAAAATTTAATTTCCCACAAATAATTGGAGTTTTCAATCATAAATTACGGATTTATAACGAAAAACAAATTGAAATATCCGCCAAAAAAATTATTTTGAACAAAATTTATTAAATTATGAACTAAAAAAAAATGAGTTTTCAAAATCACTTTTATCCGCAACAAAACAAACAAAAAAACTTTCTAGCAAACATTTTCATTTTCATTCCGAAAATATTATTTTTAAACCAAAAAAATTAAAATTACACCTAAAATAATTAAATTCTTAAAGTAAAAATTGAATTTTTCTAAAAAAAAATTTTGATTTTCTGATTAGAAATCGCAAATTAAAAAACCAAAATAATGATTTTTGCTAAAATTAAGACAAAAGCGTTAAAAAATACTAGCTAGAATGAATAAAAGACGATTGAGAAAAATGAAAATGATTTGGTAAACTAGTGAAGGAATGAATGAATGAATGAATGAATGAATGAATGAATTACCTCGACATCTGTTCCCTCATGGTGCAGGCGGAGAAGAGGGTTGGGGATGCGTGGGTGAAGTACCTCTCGGAGAGATAATTGTAGGTCTCGATGACTTTGTCGATGTCCTCGCGATGTACGGCGACCGCGACTCGCATCAGCATCTGCTGGGGCCTCTCCACCACCTTCCCATTGATCTTGAGCAGATAACTTCGCTCCAGCGTCTTGAATCCGAAATAATTGTAACTGAAGTCCCGGTCGTAGATTATCGCCGAATTCAGTCGGTCCGCGTGCTTCTGAATTATATTGTAGCACGTCTCATTAATCATCGGAATCTCCTTCTTCGACTGCTGATCCACCATGTGCCGCAAATCGTATATCACCTCTAAAAATCCAATCACATCAAACATCCAATGACCAAAAACCATCATTTTTTCAATTTAGCCATTTTCCATTTTCTGGCGGTTTTCTTTCTTCTATTCAATCAATCTTATATTTTTTTTTTTTTACCATTTTTTTTCTCAACGACTCATACTTTCAAAAAATCTGTACTAATTAAAAATAAGCACGAATGAAATAATTGACATATTTTTACAAATATTTATATTATTTTATTCGTCCTGGTAGTGCATATTTCAAATTTTAGTTAAAAATTTATACTTTCTAAATTAAAAATTCAAATTTTTCGTAGAAAATTTCATTTTTGGTTGATAATTCAACAATTTTGATGAAAATTCATTCCCTTTAGTGGCAACGTTTCATTTTTTGTTAAAAATTCATATTTTCCAGTAGAAAATTTATTTTATTGGTTGATGAATTAGAAATTTGGTTAAAAATCATTTGTTTTTTTGCATATTTCAACTTTTTTCTTGTTAACAATTCCAATTTTCAGATCGGAAATTCAAATTTTTGGTTAATGATTAATTATTTTAATGGTAATTGATCTTTTTTTATGATAAACCAACAATATTTTAAAAAGTCTTTCTTTCTTCTTTGGCAGAATTTTTTAATCTTTTGTTAAAAACTCTTCATTTCAAGTTGAAAATGAAAATTTCGATTCAAAAATTCTTTTTTCATTGCAGATTTAACTATGGTTTTCAAAATTCATTTTTTCCGTTGGTAATTTATAAATTTTGTTCAAAATCTATTTTTTGATGAATACTACAATTTTTGGTTGAAAACTTATTATTTCTGATTGAAAAATAAAGTCTGTTGTAGGAAATTCAATTTTTATTTTAACGACTTAATTACTTTCTGGTTTATAATTTAACAATTTTTATAAAAATTCATTCTTTTTAATGGAAACGTTTCATTTTTTGTTAAAAATTCATATTTTCCAGTAGAAAATGCTTGTGAAAATTTATTTTATTGATTGATGATTTAGAAATTTGGTTAAAAATCATTTTTTTTTTGCATGTTTCAATTTTCTTCTAGTTAAAAATTTGAATTTTCAGATTGGAAATTCAAATTTTTGGTTGATGATTGAATTATTTGAATGAATATTGATCTTTTTTTGATGATAAATCAACAATCTTTTAAAAAGTTTTTTTTCTTTCGCAGAATCTTTTAATCTTTTGTTAAAAGCTAATATTTTCAAATTGAAAATGAAAATTTTAGTTCAAAAATTCCTTTTTCATTCCAGATTTAACTATGTTTTTCAAAATTCATTTTTCGGTTGATAATTTATAAATTTTGTTCAAAATCTATTTTTAGATGAATACTACAATTTTTGATTAAAAACTCATTCTTTCTTATTGAAAAATCCAATTTTTTGTATAAAATTCCATTTTTATTTTAATAACTTAATTACTTTCTGGTTTATAATTTAACAGTTTTGATGAAAATTCATTCTTTTTAATGGAAACTTTTAATTTTTTATTAAAAAATGCAAATTTTAAAGTTGAAAATAAAAATGTTGTTTAGAAAATTCTTTTGTTGATTGCGGATTTAACTATATATTTTAAAATTTATTTATTTTAATTAATTTTTTTTAGTTTATAATTTAGCAATTTCGTTCAAATTCATTTTTTTGTGTGGATATTTCAATTTTTTGTTCAAAACTCATTCATTCTGATTGAAAATTTAAATTTTTTGTTTGGAATTCAGTTTCTTCGATGATAAGTCCCCAGCTTCATTAATAAGTTACTTTTTTGTGAAAATTAAAAATTTTAGTGGAAACTTTTCATTTTTTGTGAAAAATTATTATTTTAATACCAAAAATGAAAATTTTTGTTAGAAAATTCTTTTTTTTATTGCGGGTTTACTCATACTCTCAAACATTAATTTTTTCAGTGGATAATTTAGCAATTTTGTTAAAAATCATTTCTCTATATATATTTCAATTTTTTTGTTTGTTGAAAATTCCAATTTTCAGATTGGAAATTCAAATTATAGGTTGAAGATTTAATTATTGTAATAATAATTCGTATTTCTTTGGTTGATAATTCAAAAATCTTTTAAAAAATCTTTTTTTTTTTTTTGCAAAAACTTTTAATTTTTGTTAAAAACTCATATTTCCAAGTTGAAAATGAAAATTTTAGTTCCAAAATTCTCTTTCCATTGCGGATTTAACTATAGTTTTCAAAATTCAATTTTGTAGTTGATAATTTATAAATTTTGTTCAAAATCTATTTCTTGGTGAATACTGCAATTTTTTGTTAAAAATTCATTCTTTTTGATTGAAAAATTCAAATTTTAAGTTAAAAATGAACATTTTAGTTAGAAAGTTATTTTTTTGGTCGAATATTTAACTATGTTTTTAAACATTCATTTTTTTAAGATTATAATTTTGAAATTTTGTGGAAAAATCATTTTTTCGGTGGATATTTCAATTTTTTTCGTTAAAAACTTATTCATTCTGATTGAAAATAAAAATTTTTGGGTTCAGGATTCAGTTTCTTTGATGATAAGTCAACAGTTTCGTTAATAAGTCACTTTTTTCAGGACATTGAAACTTTTTAATTAAAATTTCAAATTTTTGGTGGAAACATTTCATTTTTTGTTACAAATGAAAATTTTAGTTAGAAAATTCTTTTTTCATTGCGGATTTAACCATGGGTTTAAAAATTCATTTTTGTAGTTGATAAATCAGCAATTTTGTTAAAAAAATTTATTTTCAGTTGGGAAATTCAAATTTTTGGTTTAGGATTTAATTATTTTGTTAATAATCCTTTTTTTTGTTTGTTGATAAATCAACAATTTTATCAAAATTATTTTTTTTTGGCGGAAACTTTTTTTTCATACAAAATTTATATTTTCAGGATAAAAATCAAAACAATTTTGAAAAATTGTTCTTTTATGCGGATTTATTTGTGTTTTTGAAAATTAAACTTTTCTAATCGATAATTTATCAATTTTGTTCGAAATTATTTTTTAGGTGGATATCTCAATTTTTTTGGTTAAAAATTCATAATTTCTATTTGAAAATTCCAATTTTGGGTTAATGATTCAAATAATTTAATAAAAATTCATCTTTTTTTTTTAAGATAATTCAACAATTTCAATTAAAAAATCATTCTTTTTCATGGAAACTATTTCCTTAATAAGTCACTTTTTTTAAAGACATTTAAACTTTTAAATTAAAACTTCAAATTTTTAGTAGACACTTTTAATTTTTTGTTAAAAATTAATATTTTCAACTTGAAGATGAAAATTATGTTTAAAAAATTCTTTTTTTGATTGCGGATTTAACTATGCTTTTCAAAATTCATTTTTTTAGTTGATAAAATTTAGCAATTTTGTCCAAAATAATTTTGTTGCTGCATATTTCTATTCTTTTGCTAAGAATTAAAATTTTCAGGATGAAATTTTAAATTGTTGGTTGAGGATTTAGTATATTCGTTGATAATTTTCTTCTTTTTTTTTTTTTGTTGATAAATCAACAATTTCTTTAAATTTTTTATTTTGGTGGAAACTTTTATTTTTTTGTATAAAATTTATATTTTTAGCTTGAAAATAAAAAAATGGTGAAAAATTGTTTTTTTTTATGCGGATTTATTCATAGGTTTTTAAAAAATCATCTTTTCTAATCGATAATTTATCAATTTTGTTCGAAATTATTTTTTAGGTGGATATCTCAATTTTTTTGTTAAAAATTCATACTTTCCGATTGAAAATTCAAATTTCTGATAGAAAATTCCAATTTTGGTTTGATGATTCAATTATTTATTAAGAAATTCATCTTTTTTTGGTTGATAATTAAAAATTTTTATTAAAATTCATTCCTTTTAGTGGAAAGTTTTCATTTTTTGTTAAAAATGTATATTTTTAAGTTGAAAATTCTTTTGAAAATTTATTTTTTTAGTTTATAATTTAAAGATTTTGTTAAAAACAATTTAGTGGTGTATATTTCAGTTCTGTCAAAAATTCAAATTTTCAAGTTGGAATTCAAATTTTTGGTTGATGATTGAATTATTTTAATGATAATTTATCTTTTTTGGATGATAAATCAACAATATTTTAAAAAGTCTTTTTTTTCTAGCAAAAACTTTTAATTTTTTGATAAAAACTGATATTTTCAAGTTGAAAATGAAAATTTTAGCCAGAAAACTTCATATTTTTGGTGCATATATCAATTTTTTTTTTTAAGTTTTTCTCTTTAAGGGAAACTTTTATTGATTTAAATTAATAATAATTTCTAAGTCAGAGTTTCTGTTTTAATCCAAGAAAAAAATTCCCGATCATTTTCCGGTTCGCAAACATTTTTCCGAGGCAATGAAATTTAAAAAATTGAACTCTTTTTTAATCATTTTTCCATTTGAAATAATAAACAACAAATTAAAGCATTTAGAGTGGAACTGTAGAAATTTAAACTTTTAAAATTCATGTTTTAAAGCTTTTTATTAAAAGAATGTTGTATTCAAATGCTCAATAATTTACGCGTTTAAAATACTAATATAAATTTGAATTAAATGCAGATAAACGACAATATTTAGAATTTTTATAAATTGTAAATTTCAAAGATTCAGATTAAGTTTCATAAATATAAATCCACCTTAACATTTTCTATACTTTAAGTGAATTTTTTTTAACTTAGAAATTCCTAAATTAGAAGTTAAATTATTTTAATTTTTAACCATTTAAGCATCCTTGAAAAGCTTTCGAATATTACTTCGAAACCTTGAGAAACCTAGAAGAACTTTTAAATATATTTAAAAATTAATTTAAATTTTTCTACAACTTTGAGAAAATCCTGCAAATTAAAAAAAATCTTTAAGATTACATTTAGAACTTGAACTGATGTCAAATAATTAAAAAATAAATTAAAAACAATATGTAGATTTTTGCAAATTCCAAATAAAAAATTAGAAATTTTTTAAAAGAATTTTGAAAGGTTTGAATTAAATATGAATTTTCCTTTTATACAAATATTTAAAAATATTTAAAGAGATTTCCGAAATTGTCAAAAACGACCCTGGAATATTTTAAGTATTTTTTTTATTTTCAGGACTTTCCAAAAATTGTAGGAAAAAGTCGAAAAATTTGAAAATATATTTAGAATTTCTGAAAAAAATTTCAAACACTTCGATTCAATTACTTGAAATCATTTAAAGTTTTAAATTAATTTTGTATGTTATTAAAACTTCCAAATGTCTCTTAAAATTACACAAATTTTTTTTCTACAAATAATAAGTCAAACAATTAAGTTTCAGATTGTTTACTTTTAAATATTTGACTTCAATCTAATCGTCTTAAATTACCATTAAAATATTGCTAAATATTAAATAATTAACCTTTTTCTTAATTAGAAAATTTCAAATCAAAAGGATTAAAACTTTAATAATTTAGACTGAAATAATATTTTTAATTTAATAAAAGCCTTACATTACGAGTATATTAATATTATTTTTAAGTTGAAAATAGTTTATAAAGTTTCAATCGCACCTTCAAATTTTTTAATTTCGAAAAAAAAAATACTAAGAATAATATATTAATAAATCTATTTATTAAATTTAATATAATAAATATAATAAACACTAAGAATGACCTGAAATTTTGAATTAAAAATATTTTATCGATGAATTATTAAAATTTGTATTCAAAAATAAAATTATCGTAATAAATGATATTATATTTTTTCAATTCTTATTAAGATTTTTGAATTGAAACAATTACAATCTCTAAATTCTCAAATTTTGAACAGATTTAGAATAGTTTTGTCAAATTAATTATTTTCAAGTTTTTGATATTTAACGTACTGATCCACTTTAAATAAAATTGATTTATATTTAAAGTTGATAAAATAAAAATATTTATATGAAAAAAGTTCAAACACTTTTAATTTTTAATTGTTTAAATCTTCAAGGCTGAAATTTTAATAATTCAAAAAAACTGTTGAAATTTACAACCAAATTTCAGAATATTTAACGAAAAAACTTGACGAATTCAAAGAAAATTGGTTAAATTTTCTTATTTGATTCTAACAATTCAGCTTGCATTAAAAACAAGAAAAAGGCTTATTTTTTGTTAAACGGAGAAAAAAAAGAATGTTTGAAAAACAAAATGGGAAAGGAGGCGCCATCTTTGGAAAAATTGGTTAAAAAAAATTTACCGCTAAAAGCCTTTTTGGTTTCCTTATGAAGATTTGAAACGGCTATTCTGGCCGCCAAAATTGCGTAATCGGGGTGTTTGGTCGTCAACGTTGCAGCCGTTTCCGCCGCGAGATTGTCCAGCTCGACCGTGCTCACCCCAGAATAAAGACCGTTTATCACCCGAAAGGTAATTGCCGGCTGCAAAATAAATTTTAAAAATCAAGACAGTCTCTAGGATTTTTATTACAAATTTTATTTCCCTAATAAAACAAAAAATTAATTTCTTCCAGCCTTTTCTGCAAATTTTACTTTTTTTTGGTACACTTAATAGATCCTTTTTAATTTCTAAATCAAATTAAAAAAAAAAAAAAAACTCACAGGATCGACATAATCCATGTCGAGACCATAGCAGAGCTTCTGGATTCTCGAGGTTATTTTGTCGAAATGGACCTCTTCTTTGCGCCCATCTGTAGAGGACAAAATTTAAAAAAAAAAATAATAATGTAGGGTCAAAAAAGAGTAGACAGTTGTTAAAAATTTGCTTCTCATACAACATTTTTTGGAATTTTGGGGCGAATTACGTATTATTTAGCTTATTTGTGTGGGTTAGAAATGAAAAATTAAACAATTTTTAATCGCAACTTGAAAAAATTTGCATTTAAAAAAGTATAATCAGTTTAAGGTCTATAGATATGCAAAGGGCGTTTACTAATTTTTGCCCAACAAATCCGCGATTTCTGAATATCATATCAAATTAAACAAAATAATATTTTATGATTTATAATTCAATTTTAAAATGAATCTTGAGAAGTTTTTTTCTTCCCTTCAAACCTTTTAAAATTTTAATTCAAAAAATTTAAAAAGCGCTTTTAAATTTTGTTTCGAAATCTTCAAAAAATCCCCTTAAAAAAATTATATTTTTATGATTTATGATGTCGAGTAGCCAAATTTTGGTGTCCTAAATCTTCAAAAATTTACATTTAAAAAAAATTGTATATCTTGAAATTTTAAATAAATATTTAAAAAATTATTTTTCGACATAATAATTAAACCCTCAACCAAAAAAAATTATTCTTCAACCAGTTCATTTTCAATTTTAAAATGAATGTTGAGAAATTTTTTTCTTCACTTCAAAACTTTTAGAATTCTAAAAACTTTTTTAAATTTTGTTTCGCAATCTTCAAAAAATCCCCTCAAAAACAAACAACAACAAAAAATACGCATTGAAAAAAATAATATTTTTATGATTTATGATGTCAATTAGCTAAATTTTTTGTTCGAAATCCTAAAAAATCTACATTTAAAAAAAATGTTAATCTTCGAATTTTAAATAAATATAAAAAAATATGATTTTTCGACAAAATAATTAAACCGTCGACCAAAAAGTTATTCTTGAACGAGTTCATTTTCAATTTTAAAATGAATTTTTAGAAAATTTTTTCTTCCCTCCAAACCTTTTAGAATTTTAAAAACGTTTTTAAATTTTGTTTCGAAATCTTCAAAAAATCTCCTTTAAAAAAAATTATGCGTATTGAAAAAAAATAATATTTTTATGATTTATGATGTCAAGTAGCTAAATTTTTTGTTCGAAATCCTCAAAAATCTACATTTAAAAAAAATGTTAATCTTCGAATTTTAAATAAATATAAAAAAATATGATTTTTCGACAAAATAATTAAACCCTCGACCAAAAAGTTATTCTTGAACGAGTTCATTTTCAATTTTAAAATGAATTTTTAGAAAATTTTTTCTTCCCTCCAAACCTTTTAGAATTTTAAAAACGTTTTTAAATTTTGTTTCGGAATCTTCAAAAAATCCCCTCAAAAACAAACAACAACAAAAAATGCGCATTGAAAAAAATAATATTTTTATGATTTATGATGTCAAGTAGCTAAATTTTTTGTTCGAAATCCTCAAAAATCTACATTTAAAAAAAATGTTAATCTTCGAATTTTAAATAAATATGAAAAAATATGATTTTTGGACATAATAATTAAACCCTCAACCAAAAAAAATTATTCCTCAACCAGTTCATTTTCAATTTTAAAATGAATCTTGATAAAATTTTTTTATCCCTTCAAACGTTTTAGAATTCTAAAACAGTTTTTAAATTTTGTTTCGAAATCTTCAAAAAATCCCCTTTGAATAAAAAAATATGCGTATTGAAAAAAATAATATTTTCATGATTTATGATGTTGAGTAGCTAAATTTTTGTTTCGAAATCTTGAAAAATCTACATTTAAAAAAAAAGTTGAAATCTTCGAATTTTAAATAAATATAAAAAAATGATTTTTCGACATAATAATTAAACCCTCAACCAAAAAAAAAATTATTTCTCAACCAGTTCATTTTCAATTTTAAAATGAATCTTGATAAAATTTTTTCTTCCCTTCAAACCTTTTAGAATTCTAAAAGCGCTTTTAAATTTTGTTTTGAAATCTTCAAAAAATGTCCTTTAAAAAAAAGAAAAAAAACATGCGTATTGAACAAAATAATATTTTTATGATTTATAATATTGAATAGCTAATTTTTTGGTTCGAAATCATCAAAAATCCGCATTCAAAAAAATGTTAATCTTCCAATTTTTAAAATAAATATAAGAAAATATGATTTTTCGACATAATAATTAAACCCTCAACCAAAAAGTTATTCTTCAACCAGTTCATTTTCAATTTTAAAATGAATCTTGAGAAATTTTTTTCTTTCCTTCAAAGCTTTTAAAATTCTAAAAGCGCTTTTAAATTTTGTTTCGAAGTCTTCAAAAAATCCTATTTAAAAAAAAAGTTGCTAATTGAACAAAATAATATTTTTATTATTTATAATGTTAAATAGCTAAATTTTTTGTTAGAAATCCTCAAAAATCTAAATTAAAAAAAAATGATAATCTTCGAATTTTAAATAAATATAAGAAAATATGCTTTTTCGACATAATAATTAAACACACAATCAAAAAAATTATTCTTCAACCAGTTCATTTTCAATTTTAAAATTAATCCTGAGAAAATTTATTCTTTCCTTCAAAACTTTAAGAATTCTAAAGACGCTTTTAAATTTTGTTTCGAAATCTTCAAAAAATCCAATTTAAAAAAAATAGGCGTATTGAAACGAATAATATTTTTATGATTTATAATGTCGAGTAGCTAAATTTTTAGTTCGAAATCTTGAAAAATCTACATTTAAAGAAAAAGTTGAAGTCTTCGAATTTTAAATAAATATAAAAATTATTCTTCAACCAGTTCATTTTCAATGTTAAAATGAATTTTTAGAAATATTTTTCATCCCTTCAAAGCTTTTAAAATTCTAAAAGCGCTTTTAAATTTTGTTTCGAAATATTTAAAAACATCCCCTTTAAAAAAAAATGCGTATTGAAAAAATAATATTTTTATGATTTATAATGTCAAGTAGCTAAATTTTTGTTTCGAAATCTTGAAAAATCTACATTAAAAAAAAAGTTGAAATCTTCAAATTTTAAATAAATATGAAAAATATGATTTTTGGACATAATAATTAAACCCTCAACCAAAAAAAATTATTCCTCAACCAGTTCATTTTCAATTTTAAAATAAAACTTGAGAAAATTTTTTCTTCCCTTCAAAACTTTTAGAATTCTAAAAACGTTTTTAAATTTTGTTTCGGAATCTTCAAAAAATCCCCTCAAAAACAAACAACAAAAAATGCGCATTGAAAAAAATAATATTTTTATGATTTATGATGTCGAGTAGCCAAATTTTGGTGTCCTAAATCTTCAAAAATTTACATTTAAAAAAAACTGTATATCTTGAAATTTTAAATAAATATTAAAAAAATTATTTTTCGACATAATAATTAAATCCTCAACCAAAAAAAATTATTCCTCAACCAGTTCATTTTCAATTTTAAAATAAATCTTGAGGAAATTTTTTCTTCCCTTCAAAACTTTTAGAATTCTTAAAGCGCTTTTAAATTTTGTTTCGAAATCTTCAAAAAATCGCCTTTAAAAAAAATAATATTTTTATGATTTATAAGGCCGAGTAGATAAATTTTTGTGTCCGAAATCCTCAAAAATCAACATTTAAAAAAAAATTAATCTTCAAATTTTAAATAAATATGAAAGAATATGATTTTTGGACACAATAATTAAAACCTCAAGCAAAAAAGATTATTCTTCAACCATTTCCTTTAAAATTTTAAAATGAATCTTGAAAATTTTTTTTCTTCCCTTCAAACCTTTCAAAATTTAATTTTGTTTCGAAATCTTCAAAAAAAGCCCTTTTTTTACTTAAAAAAAAAAAACATTCGTATTGAACAAAATAATTGAATCCTCAACTTCTTTTAAACTGAGTTTTTTATTAAAAGTTTAACTATTCTATTTTAAGGTGAAAATTTATCTGTTTTAAGGGTAAATTCAACTATTTTGTAAAAAATTCTCACTTTGGTAGAACTTTTTTTTTGTAATCTTATTGAAGATTATATATTTCCTTGATCAATTATTTTATTAAATTAAAAATGTATTATTTTTTAACTGAACATTTCTCTGAGAATCCTTTTTTTAAGAAACTAATTCTTTGTTTAAAAATTTTAATATTTTATTGAAACTTCGATCTTATTTTGTTGGAAACTTATTTTTATAAGTAAAAATTTAACTGCTATTTTTGATTAACTGAACATTTTCAGTTAAAATTTGAATTATAATAATAAAAATTGATGCAAACATTAAAATATTTGCTTGAGAATTGATGTTTAAAAATTCATTTGTTTGCTCAAAATTTCACTATTTCGCTGAAAACTTATTTCATTGCATTAAAAAAAATTTTTTTCCCCTGAAAATTTAACTAAGTATTCTATTTTTTGTTAAAAGCCCATTTCTTTCTTAAAAATTTTTACTATTTCATTGAAAATCCAAAATTTATTTTGTTCTTATAACTGAAAATGTAATTATTCTATTTTTAATTAAAATTTAAACATTTTCTTTTGAAAATTCAATTCTTTTTTGGAAAATTGTATTTTTTTTTTGTTAAAAATAACCACCTTTTGATGAAAAATCTATTGTTTTTGAACTGAAATTTTAGCTGTTCCATGTTTGTTTGAACATTTACCTTCCTGAGTTGAAAACTGAATGAATACATTTAGAATTCCTTTCAAAATTCAAATAGTTAGTTGAAAATTATTTTTTTTTACTTAAAATTTAGCTACTTCATTGAAAAGTTATTTTGTTGTATTAATTTTCATTTACTGAAAATTTAACTAAGTATTCTATTTTTTGTTAAAAATGCATTTCTGTGTTTAAAATTTTTACTATTTTATTGAAAATTCAAAATTTATTTTGCTCTCGTTATTTTTATAACTGAAATTGTAATTATTCTTTTTTAAATTAAAATTTAAACATTTTCTTTTGGAATTTCAATTCTTTTTTGGAAAATTTCTTTTCGTTAAATTTAAAACAAATTTTTTTTAAATGTTTAAATTTTCGTTAATTTTTTTTCATTAAAAATAACAACCTTTTGATCGAAAATATATTGTTTTTAAACTGAAATTTTAGCTATTCCATGTTTGTTTGAACATTTACCTTCCTGAATTGAAAATTGAATTATTAGATTAAAAATTCCTTTCAAAATTAAAATACTTGGTTTAAAATGTATCTCTTTGGTTGAAAGTTAATTTTTTTTATTTAAAATTTAGCTGCTTCATTGAAAAGTTATTTTATCAAATTAATTATTTTTACTAATATTTCAACTTTACTTCTTTTTACAAAAAATTGAACATTTTCAGTTGAAAATTCAATTATTTGTATAAAAATTTCATTTTCCTCGTTAAAAATCACGAACTTTTAATTAAAAATTATTATGTTTTTGTATAAAATGAAATCTTTCTTGATTGCAAAAATATATTTTTTATCTTAAAGTTTAACTGAGTCATATTTGATTGAATATTCATCTCCTACAGTTGAAAAATGAACTATTTGGTTGAAAATTGCTTTAAAAATTCTAATATTTCGTTTAAAAGTTATGTACTTTGTTAAAAATTAATTAATTAATTAATTAAATTATTATATTAACTTTTTCTTTGAAAATTTGTTTACTTTAGTTAAAAATTCATGTATTTTATTAAAGATTCATCATTTTTAGCTAAAAATTAAGTTCTCTAAACATTTGTTTTATTGTATCAAAAGCGTGTTTTTTACTAATAATTTAACTAAGTATTCTATTTTTGGATAAAAATTCATTTCTTTATTTTACAATTCAACTATTTTGTTCAAAATTCGTTTATTATTTTTTTTTAAATGAAAATTTGAACTATAATTTACTTTGTAATGGGTCATTTTACACTCGAAAAGATAACAAATCCTTTCAAATTAGGATTAATTGAACAGTTGTACTTTATTCCGTATTTTCGAGGAGCATACGTAAAACCGCAATATTATTTACAGTGACATTCCATATGTTATCATGTTGTGAAATCAGCAAAAAAAAAATGTATAACGAATGTTAGCGACATTAGTCGCATCCGTGCAAAACGCCGAATAAGTGCATTCTTCAGTTTATTTTTAAATAATAACTGATATTTCCAGGAAGATGATAAATATTTTCTTATTGTTAATTTCATAGCAAAACAGGAAAATTTTGACCAGAAGAAGCAGAATTTCTCAGTAAAATGTTTAGTAGACAAAGAAAAGTTTGGTAGAGGTCAAGACACGAAGGAACAAGTAATATTATTTCATTATTTATTAAATGTATATATTTTACAGGTTACTTACTCCGTTTGAGAACGAACATCTTTCCTTTTGCGACCATTTTCAGATTTAAAAACGTTAAACTTAACTAGAAATTATAAAACAATATATGAGAATATTTGAGAAACACTCCCTGTGTGTGCGTTGTCGTTATTTTATTATAACTAACAAAGATTTGGCGGGACCGGACGAATGATCAGAAATAGTTAACATTATAAACGCGCGCCAAAAGTAGGAGTATTCCATAGAGAATAAACATAGCAGGTGCTATGAATTTTTGAATCTGATCGCACCAAGCATGCGTTGCATCTACATTCTCATTGGCTCTTGATCGCGCGCTTATTTGAAATTATTAAGAGCGTGAGAGACTTTTCCGATTCCTACCTTATCGACATTTCTTTTAGCATATTTATTCCACACGAAATGTGATTGAATATAAAAAAAAGGGACTAAGGAACGTTTATGTAGTAATAAATATTTACCGATACAAAAAAAAAATGTCGGAAAAACATGTTTGTTGTAGTTTCAAAAAATCATTAGTACATAAACGCTCCTTAAGGCCATGTAATGAGTGTACCAGCTGATCAAGGCTGAGATCAATATTTTTTCACTGATATTGAAAAATAAAAATTTAAATAACGCGGAAAAATTTTTCGGACAATATTAATGAATATTAAAGGACCTTTTATGTCAATGTACAGAGTAAGCAGGAGAAAAAAGTTGATTTATAAAAATTAAAAAGATACTAAATATAGTTTTTTTTTCATAATTATTCAAATTTAGGGCCCGTCACACCTTTCTAAGTGCTTCTTTTTTGTTATACCAAATTTTCAAGTCGATATGACACTTCGTGTGCAAATAAGTTAGGAACTAAATATAGTGTCACTAAGTAAGGAATCTGGTCACGCGGCTCACTCCTCATAAGGGCTAAATACCTATATTGCCGACTTCACTTTATCAGTTCACTGAATGTTTTTTTAAACCTAAGAACTTTTTTTGTAAATAAAATATCGAGCTGAAACTTTGGGAAATGTATTAGAGTGCAGTAAAGTACGTTTAGGTACTGCATTTCGGTAGGAACTTCACTGAAAATTATTTTAACTTTTTTATGAACCTCGACATTTTTTGAACGTTCGAACTTTTTTTACACATAACATATCAGTCTCAAACTTTGAGAAATGCAAGAACCGAAAGAAAACTACGTTTAAGTACAAAGCTTAATAATAGAAGATGTAAAAGAATATATTTCAACAATCAATTCCAACGGCATCAGCCGGTAACGTTGTACACGAAAATACGAAACCTGGCGGCCATTAGACGAGGCTCTAGAGGGTTCGTAATTTCGTGTACAACGTCACCGGCTGATTCCGTTGGAATTTAATGTTGAAATATTTTTTTTCATCTTTTATTATTAAGCTTTGTACTTTAACGTAGTTTTCTTTCAGCTCTTGCATTTCTCAAAGTTTCAGCTCGATATTTTATTTACAAAAAAAGTTATTAGGTTTAAAAAAACATTCAGTGAACTGATAAAGTGAGGTCGGCAATATAGGTATTTGGCTGTGTCACATGCCCTTAAGTGCCTTTTATTTATTTTCCAAATCAGAAACTTAATATCTCGATTCGTATGGACTGTAACGTAGCCCAACATTTTCACAAAGCAGGGAAATAGGGCGATTGTTAACACAATAGAAGAATAAATTCTTTTGAATACTAAATACGAACTTTTTAAGACAGGTAATTTTTGACAAAAAAAAGTGCTCTTTTTTACCAAAAAGGTAGACGTTTCCACCATAAAGGGAAATTTTCTGCCAAAAGAAGAATTATTAACTAGATAAATCAAAACAAAGCAAATAAAAAAGTAATTTTCTACCAAAGAGTGAGTTTCTAACAAAATTGATCAATTTTCAACCAGTTTTTTTATTTTTAAGAGGAAAACGCGAAGAATCTACTAAATAATTGAATTTTTGACCCCAAGAGTTGAATTTTCTACAGAAGAAAGTTCAATTTCGAACGTAAAAAATGAATTTTCTAGGAAAAGACTAATTTTCAACCACTTGAATTAAACCGGAAAACGAGTTTTTAATGAAAAAGTTGAATGCTCAACCAAAAAGGTAAATAATTGCGAACAAAAAAGTAATATTTTTAACAAAAATGTATTTTTTTAATTTTAGAGAGACTTTACCAAAAAGACGAATTTTGAACAAAAGAAATAATTGTGAACAAAGTTGTTTAATATTGAAGATAAAGGAGTGAATATTATCTACAAAACAGTGGAATTCTGTCCTTAAATATAACCATTCAATATGAATTATCAACAAAATATGTATTAGTTCATACTTCTACTAAGAAAGATTTTAAGTTGAAATAAAAACAGTTGCATTTAACCAAAAAAGTAGTATTCTGAACAAAACAATTAAATCATGAAGCAAAACAAAATTATTTGCAACAAAACAGTTGAATTTTTAACCAAAATAGATGATTTAAAAAAAATATAAGATTAATTTTCTAAAAAATGGAATATTTAAATTTCGAACCAAACAGATGAATTTTCAAAAGAAAAAAAGAATAAATTTTTCACAAAGTAGTTTAAGTTTCAAACAAGCAGTTTCACTTTTAACCAACAAAAGTGCTTATTGAAAAAAAGTTGCATTTTCACAAAAATTAATGACAGTAGACTTTTTAATTAAAAAGCAATGGATTTTCTTCATGGGTCCTATTAAATCAGTTCACATGTGAGCAAAATTTAGAGTACCTTTTTAGGACCATCTTTCATTAAATTCGCAAACATTGTTCAAATTTATCATCAGGAAACGTACTCAATGTAATCTCAGAATACTTTTTCACAGAAGAATGCTTTGAATTAAACGTTCAATTTAATTTAGCACATCGAGTTTGCATATAAATTCTCGACCAATCAGATTTTCCATAAACCAACCAGGTTAATAGAAATGAATTATATGAAAAACATATCTTCAAGAATTCATTCAAAACAAGAAAAATTATAAAAAATAATTTTTTATTAAATAATAGACTTTTAAAGTGAAATATAAAATAATTATTTCATTATACTCCTTAAAAATGAATGATCGATTTGAAATTTAAAGAAAGAAATACTTTTTTTTATCGAAAATTTGAATTAAAAATAATTCCTAATATCTTCATGTACTTTACAGTTAGTATTTTTTCTGAACAATTGATTTAAATATTTAATTATTTTAAAATAGCGCGCCAACAGAAGCCAATCCAGTTGGCTACGCGACGCATGTGCAGTACAAAAACTAATGTCGGCCGGTACTCGCTATTCCTATCAATTTCGGTCAAACTAAGCCAACAGATGGCACCACAAAACGTAGGTCTGTCTTTTTCATTGAATTGCATTAGGAAAAAACAAAAATAATTCAAAACTTGATGCTGTTTGCAATTAAACAAAAAATAAGAGTGACTATTACTAATTATTTCAAAAAAGAAAAAGTCATAAAGATATGTAGTTTAATATGAATAAAATTTTATTTTGAGATACATTTTGAAAGCAGTTCGAACTTCATATTTCTATGATTTATTTTGTTGATATTATTGATTTTATTATTTGTTCTAGTTAAAGAAAATTATTTATTGTTGAAATTATTAATGTAGCTAATGAAAAAATTAATAATATTTAAGATCTCAATGACAAAAATATTTAAAACATATACATGATCAGAAGAATTAATAAAAAATATATTACTTGTATCCAATATAAATATAATAATAATAATTAGAATATGTGAGACTACAACTTAAATTGCAAAGTAAAGAATGTTTGTATCTTTAAAATCTTAATAGGTTCAAGTTTTGAAGGTAATATTGTTAAAAAGTAGTGGTAATTGTAATTAAAATGTTTAAGGGAATCAAGTTTCAAATCAAATAATGTGAGGGAATCATTTGGTAACAAGTCAATAACAAGAATGATGAATAACAAAATGGATTTAATATTATTTAATATAATGTATATATTTATTATATATTAATAATTTTATTTTAATTTTTAAATTTAAAAGAGATATTGAATTAAATAGTTGATTATATTATTGCAAACCTTATTTCTAAAATAAACAGACTATAAGTTATTAAAATCTATAAACAAATGTATTGTACTCATGACGCACAGTTGGAGGAAATGCACTTTTTTCATTCAAAAATGTCCAGAGCCTTCAATTTTCTTGCGATTTTGAATTTTTCTATTTTCAATTATAGATCATTAAATTCTATAGATCTTGACTCTCCGAAATTTTGTCTCCTCTATTTTTTCATTAATAATTTTTCCAGTCAAAGTATGAACAAAGTCTTATTGTCGGTGAAAATTTTTTTTTGCTTAAAGTGCTTCCCATTAATGTAGGAATGACATTTAATAACCAAAATAATTTAAAAGTTTATAACAACTACTGTGATAAACAATTTTGGTGTCAAAATATTAGAATTTGAGATTTTTCAAATTATAATTTACTTCAATGGCCAGAACGACTTCAGGTATTCCTTAAAATAATAAATATTTAATAATATTTGATAAAATATAACAATTTAAATTTTTGTAAACAAATTAGATAAACAAATTTAAAATGTTGGCCCTTTCGCAATAGAAAATGTTTTGCACTGGAAATGTTTTAAGCTATTGGACGAATGACTGCTAGTCACAAAAATATTAGAAGAGTTAACAATTAAATTCTTCCTGGCGCTTAAAGGAAATAATAATACTTTGAAAAATCTCAAATTATAATATTTTGCCACAAGAATTGTTTATAAAAATAGTTATTATAAACTTCTAAATTATTTTTGTTATTAAATGTCATTCCTACATTAATGTGAAGCACTTTTAGCACCAAAAAATTTTACTGATAATAAGACTATTTGTTAATTTTATTTATAAAATTTGTTTGCAACAAATAAATGGAATGATAAACAAATTATTTGTATTTTATGATTCCCTAAAAATTAATTTAAGACAATATAAAGTTTTCCTGATCAATTATCAAAGCGTGAAAAATTGTTATGTACACAATTTCAGCTTTTCCATGCTTTGAGTAGAAAAATTATTAATAAACAAATAGAGAAGACAAAAGTTCGAAGCGTCAAGCTGAACGAAAAAAGTGAATTTCCTCCTTCTGTCCGTCATAAGTACGGTATGTTTGTTTATAGAGTTTAATCGTTTATAGTCTGTTCATTTTAGAAATAAGGTTTGCAATATTATAATTAACTATTTAATTCAAAATCTTCTTTAAATAAAAATTTTTTAATAAAATTATTAGGGGTTGAGTGCAGCGAGAAAAAAGCTTTCAAGATTAAGCAACAAATAAATGATTGCACTGTATAAATGTATATATGATATCCGTTTCAATTTAAATAAATATATACATTATATTAAATAATATTAAATCCACTTTCTCATTTGTTAATCTTTTCATTAACCTTTAACCAAATTATCCCCTCAATATACAATATACGTCATATATTTTTTATTATTCTTCCGATCATGTATATGTTTCAAATATTTTTGTCATTGAGGTCTTCAATATTATTAATGTTTTCATTAGCTACATTAATAATTTTAACAAAAAATAATTTTTTTAACTTTAAGAAATAATAAAATCAATAATATGAGCAAAATAAATCACAAAAATATAAAGTTCAAACTGCTTACAAAATGTACCTCGAAATTAAATTTTATTCATATTAAACTACATATTTTCATGGCTTTTCCTTTTTTCAAATAATTAATAATAGTTAGACTTATGTTTTCATCCATTTTTTTTATTTATTTGCAAAAGCATCAAGTTTTTAATTATTTTTGCTTTTTCTTAATACAATTCAATGAAAAAGACAGACCTACTTTTTGTGGCGCCATCTGTTGGATTAGTTTACCGACAATTCCCCTCCGGATCGTAAGAAAACAGAAAAGTGGCGGCGATGCATGGGGCTGCTTTTTATTGTGTTGAGAAGTAACGACACAAGATTGGATTGTGAAATTTTGAAAAATGTGCCTGAGAGACAGGAGGGACCAGAGTTATCAGCGCCATGTTTGAGTTGGCAAATTTATTGATCGCGCCATATTTTGGTTAGTAAATTTTAAATACTTCCCAGCTTCTGATTTGCTACTGCCAAATCGACGATATTTTCCTCAAAGGCGGAGGATATATAGAACTTCCGGGAGTTTCAAGCAAATTTTAATGTAAAAATACCAAAGATAGCATAATAGTAGGTGTGGCCCCTTACCAGCGAACCTATAATAAGTTTCAAGAACTAAAAAATGTTACTAATTAAAAAGAGACGGAGATATCTTGGTCTCTTTTTACCCAATGGCATTTTTTAGTTCTTGGAACTTCTTATAGACTTATCTAGTTTATCTCTTTTGGTTGAATTTAACTACTTTTAGTATGAAATTAAAATTCTTTTTGGTTGAAATATCAAATATGACGTTTTTCATTGAGAATTCATCCTTTTTGATGAAAGTTTAACTACTTAGCTAGAAAATTAATTATGTTACTCAAAATTTAACTCGTTAATGTATGATTCAAAATGTATCTTCTCAAGTTGAAAATTAAAATACTGGGTTTAAAATTCCTGCATTTGATTAAAAATACGAATTGGTAACTTTGTAAATAAATTCCTATCTTGGTAACTAATTCCTCTTTTTTGTTAAAAATTTCTTCAAAAATTTTTTTCGTAGTTAAAAATCATTTTTAAAAAATTGAAAACGTAACTGTTACATTTGTTGTCCAAGATCTATTTTTTTAGAATTTTAATCTTCTTGGCTAAGTTTTTTTACTGAAAATTTAATCATTCTATTTTTTAAAGGAAAATTACTTATCAGTTGAAACTTTATCTTTCTGATTAAAAATTAATTTCTGTGGTTGAAAATTCGTTTCCTTTTTGGTTGAAAAATTATTTAATTAACTGAAAATTTAAGTATTTTATTTTTGGCAGAAAATATATTTTTTTGATAGAAATGTCATCTTTTTCTGAAAGAAATGTTCTGTTTTTTAGAAAATTCAACTATTATATTTTTTGTTAAAAATTCATTAGTTCAATTGAAAACAAATATTTAATTAGAAAAATCCTTTTTTCTTTATAGAAAATTAATCTTTTGGATTGAAAATTCCACTATTTGGTGAAAATTTATATTTTTGGTAATATACTTCATCACAGCGATTAAAAATTAGTTTCTTTAGTAAAAATTTTATTTCTCTTTGGTTAAAAATTAATTAATTTTCCAGAAAATGCGTCTCTTTTTTAAATGTACTTTCCTAACTGCAAACTAAACTATTATAGTTTTGGTTTGTAAATTTATCTTTTTTTAAATTTAAAATTGATATGTTTTATTGAAACTGTATCTTTTTGGGTAAAAAATTCATCTTTCAACGATTAAAATTGAATTATTTTGTGAAGAATTCATTTTTTGTTGAAAAATGATTGTTTCAAATAAAAATGTGATTATTCTATTTTTGAATAAAAAATTTGTCTTTTCGAAAGAAAAAAAAATTTGGTAGAAACATAGTTTTTTTCGTTTGTTGAATGTTTATTTTTGTAACATTTTAACTATTTCAATTTTGGTTGAAAATGGATCTTTTTTTAGGGGAAAATTCATGTGCTTTGTTGAAAATGAGGCTTTTTTGATACAAAATTAATGTTTTTGGTTGAAAATTCAACCAACTGTTCAGTTAAAAATTCATATTTTTACTTAAGATTCATCATTTTAGTTAAAAATTAATTTCTTAGGTTCTGAAATTTATCTTTTTGTTTGATCACTCAACTAAAAAGTTTTAGAAATGTATTTAGAAACAAAATTTATTTTGCATTAATGTTATTAATGTTAAATGTTTATGGTTGGTTGTATACTTGGAAGAATTGATAAATTAGGACATTGCAGCAACTCTCAATAAGGCACTATTTGATGCGAATAATATGTTTTCTAATACTTTGACTAACTTTAACAATTAAATTACGCGCCTTTTCCAATTTCAAGCGATACATTTTGCCGCGAAATTTAAGTAATGTAATTATTATCATTAAAGATCGAAAATATGATTTTTAAAATTCTATTCAAAATGATTTATAAGCATTTTGAATTCTTGAGCATACTCTCATGCTCGTGAGAATTACTCCGAGAACTTAGGGTACCTTTTCAACAAAGTAGCTGGAAATGAATTCTATGCAAAATATTAACTCCACGATTAATTCAAAACAGGTTTCCCTGAAAAGGTACCCTTTCACGGAGGTCGAATTTGAATAAACTTATGAATTAATTTGACACATCCAGTTCGCACCTTGGTTCTCAACCAATCAAATTCGCCATAAACCAACAAAAGAGCTAGAAATGAATCCTATAAAAAATAAATATTGAAACTTCCCACAGAATAAATATTTAAGGTGTCAAGATGAAAATTCTTTAAATTTTTAAATCCCAACATGTTTCATGGTGAGTGCACTACTGGCAGGTGCTGCCTCGAGCATCTTCGTGGGTAACTTTATTCTCTACAACAGCAAAGGAGAGTTTCTTCTCGCTTCCTCCTAGCGTCGCTAGATGTCCCTCTAGTTTCAAAATGTTGTCATTCTTGTTCTTCTCAATCTCTGCAATTTAAACTAGTTGGCGGGAGCAAAGTTTTCTCAGGTGTGACTATTTTCAATTATCTGAGAAAGAAGCTGACCCTGTATATAAATTATAATTGAAATTACATAATTTTTAGATTATGTTAGTCAGGCGCAAGTCGAGACCTTTCAGCAACCGACGATTTTTTGCCAAAATCGATTTGTTATTGATGGGAACGATATGGTCCAAAACAACCATTTCTTAGATTTAGAATGTAGGATATTCAAATAGGAAAACAATCTAATATAAAATCCCTTTTTAACGTTCAATAATCAAATTGATGACAAAAAAATGTCTTGAAAATATAATCAAGAATCCAACGACCAAATTTGGACAACCACCACAAAATGCTCCCACTGGAATCTGGAAAAAAAAGGAAACCAATTTCCCCCTCCTTTCTCCCTAAAGAAGAAAAAAAGAAAATTATTTATCTTTACTTTGGACGAAAATAAAAAGGAGGAAAGAAAAGTGAGGAGAGATTTATTCAAATGAATGAATTGACGGAAAAAATTATTTACTTTAATAGAATGTGGCATGGAAAACAGTGAATCTCTTCTAAAATTGAAAAAAAATATCGAGAGGAGATTGAAAGATTGGCATAATGTGCCTTAAATTTAGTATATCGTGTAGACGAATAAAATTGCAGTGGCAAGACTCGTAAGGAATACAAAAAGGATAAAAAGGAGACCAACGGAAGGATGGACGATTGCTGGACGCCTTCGAACTAGTGAGGTGAACTAGAGCATGCCACTCCCGAAAGAGAAAGCAAAACAACGAGTGATCAGCGAACCAAGTTCCTCCGTCTCGTCCACATAAAACTGCCTATGTCTACAACTTCCAAGTCTCCAAAAACTAGAAAATATATTTTGTCATTTTCATTTATTGCTGGCATTCTGAACATTTGCCTAGGGGAGTGGAAAACTGCAGAAAACCGATACTTCCGGGCGCGGATTACCGACACACGAGTTTGGCTGCAAACATTTGGTAGCATCGGAATTCCCACAACTAAACTCGTCTGTCGGCAAGTGGTTAACATATTTAACAAGTGAGCTTGTTCTTATAAAAGATGAATTTTCAACAAAGAAAATTAATTTTTAACCAAATAGTTGAATTTTCAGCAATAACACATCATTGTAATGCCAGAAATGGAAATTTTATATGTTCAGTTAAAAATATTTTGATTCGACAACAATAAAAACAGATTTTCAACAAAACAGTTCAATTTTTACACAAAAGAATGAATTTTCAAACACATGGTTGAATTTTCAACCAAAGATGTAATAATAAATTTCCCAAAAAAATTGAAAAAAAAGAAATCTTAATAAAATAGTTAACTTTCTAACCTAAAAGATGAATTTTTAATCAAGAATATTATTTTCCACTAAAAAGAGGAAAAGAGTTGTATTTTTAACCAAAAATGGAATAACTACTTAAACTTGTAATGAAAAAAACGAATTCTCTATCAAATAGTTCATGTTTCAAATAAAAAAAATTAAATTTCAACTAAAAAGTCTGATTTTTGACCAAAAAATACGAATTTTCAAAAAAGTAATTGAAAATTTTAACTAAATAAAATAAATTGCAATAAAAATTGTAATAGTTCAATTTTGAATAAAAATACAATCAATTTTCAACCAAAAACAATAATTAAATTTGCAAAAAATAATTAATTTACAAGACAAAAAAATTGAATTTGTAACCAAATAGTTGACTTTTTAACCAAAAGGATGAATTTTTAAAGAAGAAGATTAATTTGTTACCAAAAAGGATAAATTTTCAACCAAATGCTAAAATTTTCAATCAAATAAGTGAATCAACAAAAAAGGATTATGTATATTTTTAGCCAAAAATTTAATGAACATACAACCAGAAAGATACATTTCCAAAAAATTTTAAGTAAAAAAGATATATTTTTAACCAGACATGTAATAGTTAAATTTTTAGATAAAGAAATTAATATTCAGTACAAAAAGTCGAATTTTTGAGAATATAATTAAATTTTAAACTAAAGAAACAAATTGTGAACTAAAATCATAAATCTTCAACCAAAGATACCATTTTTCAGTAGAATAATTGAATTTGCTTCCAAATAATTGAACTTTCGTTTAAAAAAGATAAATTTTAAACCATAAATAAAATAGTTAATTTTTCAGTTATGAAAAGTTTATTTTTCAAGAAAAATAGAATATTTAAACACTTAATTAAACAAAGTAATAAAAAAAAATGAATTTGCAACGAAATAGTAAAATTTTCAAATAAAAAGATGAATTTTCAATCAAGAAAATTAATTTTCAACTAGTAAAGATTCTTCATCTAAAACGGTTATTTTTGAACCAAAAATGGAATGATGACATTTTCAGCTGAAAGAATGTAATTTAAAAAAACTAATTTGAATCAAAGTAATTAAATTTTTCATTTAACTGTTGATATTTCATTCAAAAATATTCTAATTTTCTATAAAAAATAACTCAATTCTAACAAAAAAGGCGAATTTTCAACCAAAAAAAATGAATTCATCCCAAAATTTGTTATTAACAAAATAGTTCAATTTTCAATGAAAGAAACGAAATTTGCGTCTAAAATGTTGAATTTTCAATAAAATGCATGAATTTGAAAACAAAGTGTGAAATTTTAGCTGGAAAAGGTACATTTTCAATCAAAAATGAACAAGTTAAAATTTTAGATAAATAAATGAATTTTCAACTAAAAAAAAAAAAAAGAATTTGCGAAAAAATAATTGAAGTTACAAGCAAAGAAATAAATTTTCATTCTAACTTATTAGTAGAATTAATAGAATTTTCAACAGAATTGATAAATATATAATATTAATAATATTAATATATAATAATATATTCAACATTAAAATATTAACTTTTTAATAACATAATTAAAATTTCTATAAAAAAAAGATGGACTTCTTAACAGAAATGTTGACTTATCAACCAGATAAATCAAATTTTTAACCAAAAAAGAATAATTCTGAACCAAAAATATCATAGCAGATCTTTCAACGAAAATAATTAACTTTCAACGAGAAATAGTTTCATTTTCTTATTGGGTTTATTTATAGACTAAAGAATAATAGTTTAAAAAACATTGTAGTTTATTTTTAAAACCTGTTAAATATTAGTTAATAAAACTGGAAAATTGAATGTCTAAAATTGATTTAATTTAAGTCAGATTTCGGGGTCGGTTGTTACGGGAGGGGGGGGGGGGGGGGGGGGGGGGGGGGGGGGGGGGGGGGGGGGGGGGGGGGTCAGAACACACTGTATAGTATCTTGCATGAGAGAAACGGTGTGAACATTTTGAAAAAAACACCTGACGTAATCAATAGATGACTCCTAACTGGCGACGAGTGGGAGTTTCGATTGTCTGCAGTTTTCTACTTCCCTGACTAAATGTTAACAATGCAATATGAAGATTGCAGCCGGCAAAACAAGTACGCGCATGTGCTCTGAAATGTGTAAAAAATTCTGAAAAACACCTCAAGTAATCTGTGGATGACCCCTAATCACTTGTGCGTTGTAGTTTCGGTTTTCTGCAGTTTTCCACTCCCCTAACAAAATGTTCAGAATGCTAAGCGCTTATAATAAATGAAAGCTGCCGTTGATATAAGAAATGCACTTATGATATTTATGAAGATGTTTGTGTGCTTAATGTTAAGTTTGCACGCGCGTGTTTAGTTAGGAATTTCTCTCGGATCTGGTAAAAATAATAAACTGCTACCGCGGAACGCAGATCATCGTAGTTCTGAACGTCATTCACTTTCATTTGAATCGGCGCGCTGCATCACCCCCCCCCCTCCCCTCCCCGGCGCGTTCTAGCTTGGCTGCGAGGCACTAATTAATTAATTATTATCGCCAGAGGCCTCGAAGAACTCCTGAATTATTTATAAAAAGAAGCACCGACTGAGCCACACTTTCCTTCTACTTATACATACTAAAAACTATTTCAGTCTGATAGCATCTATCATCTATCTCCTATGGGAATGAAAGGCTTCAAAATAATTATTATGCACATTTCTAATTCCTGAATCCTTCTTATTAAAAAAATTGATTTATATTTCACTTTGAAATACTTAAAAATGTATTAATCTTAAATTCATTTATGAAATATACCTGTTACCTATTGTTTATATTTTATAACATTATTTTTAATACGATATTATAAATAAATTCACCGAGTAAAAAAATCCCATTTAGATCCTGGAGAAAGTCGGTAAAGGTCCAAATAGGAAAAAAAGTATACTAGAGAAGTTCCATTTTATTCCTTTTTTTTTATTGTTACAAGTGTTAATGGGATTTATGTTTAAAAAATAAATACCAAAATAGGATAAAATATGGCTTGTTTCACCTGGATATTAAAAAACAACAGTACCGGAAAAATCACATTCAATATTTTTTTAATTTTACAATTCTTACATAATTTTGGGGACAAGGGCGCTAGAAAAATTTTATTTTTTTTTAAACAAAATTTTAACGAGTACTTATTGAATTTATATTTCAGAAAGTTCATACTAAAGTATAACAATTATTATTCAGTCTATAAATGATCCAAATTTCTATATATCCTATTTAATGTACTAAACATAGTGGAAATAAAAAAATACACACTGAAAAATAAAATTAATTTGGTTCCTGTATTAAATTCAATTTAAAAAAGTTCAAATTTCTAATATTTGTATTAGAAATATTTCATTTTTAACACAATAGACGAATGTTTAACAAACAAACAAAAATGCATTTTTTGACGAAGAAGATTAATTTTCTACCAAAAAGATGAATTTTTAACAAAATATATTAACTTTCCACCAAATTGTTGAATTTTGCAACAAAACAGTTTCATTATCTTTCATAATTCCCAGTTAAGAAAACACAAGCATTTTTCATTGAAAATTCGTCTTTTATAATTAAAAATTTGATTATTTAGTTGAAAATTTCATTCTTTTTTTTCTAATTTAACAATTTTTAACTAAAAAATCACCCGTTTTCGTTAAAAATTTCTCCTACTTGGGTTAAAAATTAAATTATTTAGTTAGAAATTGACTTTTTTTTTACACTTCATATTTTTGCCTTGAAAATTCAACTATTTTGCAAGAAATTTTATCTCATGGTTTAAAAGTTCAATATTTCGGATGAAAAATTTTTTCTTTACTGATTGAAAGATCTTTCTTTTGTTAAAAAATGTATCTCTTTCGACATAATTTTTTGTTGTTTTAATTAATGCAAATGCTTCGTAAAATATTAATCAATTTTAGTTGAGGTTTCAACTATTTTATTGAAAATGCATCTTTTTTGTTGAATTCATTTATTCTTAATTTAGAATTAAAACCGTTTTATGGTTAAACTTTCATCTTATTTTCATCCTTTTTGTTGACTTGACCTGATCTTAATTAAAAATTAAAATGTTTGATTAAAATTGCCCTTTTTTTTATTTCAAATTAAATTATTTCATCAAAATTCTAACTTCTTGACGAGAACAATTTTTTTCGTCGAATATTCAACTACCTTCGTAGAAAATTCAATTATTTAGTTGACAATTAACTTTTACTTATGAAAATTCAAGTATTTTGTGAAAAATTATTTTTTTTTTTTAGAGAAAATTAAGCGATTCTTTGAAAATTGTTTTTTTTTTAGTAAAAATTACTTTTCAATAAAAAAATGTTACTATTTAATTTTTGGTTGAAAATTTATCCTTTGTGCTTGAATTTATATATTGTTTATTTAAAATGCACTTACATAATTGAAAATTCGAATTTTTTAGAAAAAAATTGATCTACTCGGTTTAAAATGTATGATTCTGCTTGAAAATTCAATTATTTCTTTAAAAAATCAACAATTTAGTTAAAAATTTATTTTTGTTTGAAAAAGTTCAATTACTTTAAAAGGAAATCGGTTTAAAATGTATGATTCTGCTTGAAAATTCAATTATTTGTTTAAAAAATCAACAATTTAGTTAAAAATTTATTTTTGTTTAAAAAAGTTCAATTACTTTAAAAGAAAACTTAACTAATTTTTTGTCTAGTAACTTTTGTTATTGAAAACGCATCTAATTAGTTGAAAATTCCTCTGTTTTTGCAGAAAATTTAACTATTTTTTATTAAATTTCTTTATTTTTTTAAAACGAAATTAAAAAAATTTTTGAATATCACTATTCCACTTTTGGTTAAAATGTTCCTTTTTTGGTTGAAAATTTTCTATTTGGTTGAAAATTCATGTATTTTATTTAAAATTCTTTTCTTCGGGTAAATCGACGTCATTGAAAATAAGAAATTTCGGTCAAAAGTATCATTTTCTATTACAAATTTAACAATTTTGTTGACAATTAATATTTTTTACTTTAATTAAAATGTTAGTGATTTGAAATAAAAACCTTTTTTGCATGAGAAATCAAATATTGTGAAGAATTGATATTTTTTGGTTAAAAATTGAGTGAATTTGTTCAAAATTTAACAATTTTGTTAAAAATACATTTTTTATCTGAAGATTTATAATTTAGGTTAAAAATTCATTTTTTGGACTGACAATTTAACTATTTTCTTGCAAAATCGTCCTTTTTCGGTCAAAAATTTATTTTTTAACTGAAAATTCAACTATTAAATTTAAAGATTCATAATTTTAGTTTAAAATTATGTTTAGGTGGAAATTTAAATAGTTTACTGAAGTTTTGTTTCTTTTCGTTGAAATATAATTTTATGACTAAAAATTTGACTTTTGCTTATTTTGGGAGAAAGTTAAATTTTTTATTTGAAAACTCACGTACTTTGTTGAAAATTCGCCCTTTTCGGTAGAAAATGAAAATTAATAAAAACTTATAACGCAATAAATTTCGTCTTTTATTGTTAGAAAAAATCCACTTATGGTCTAACATATTCAAAATGAAACAGTTAACTTTGAAGCTAAAAATTAAAAATTCAATTAAAATTAAAAAAAAATCAAATCTATAAAATCTCAACTATCAAATCTAAAAATAGAATTTTGATGCCACAATTATATGTAATTTTAAGATAAGCTGGCTTCTGGTTTCGAAATACATAATTATTCTGTGCTAGGTAGGTCATTAGGCACATTGGAAGACCTATTTACAAGTGGGTTTCGGGTGTTTTTATTAAGATTTACTTTTACTCTGAAGAGGATGGCCTACATTTTTGAGAGAACGTTTAAAAAAGTGGGGGAAGCATCATTTGTATCCAGCACACCAAAATTCGGTTCAGGTAGGCCCAGCGAACCTATAAATAA
>NC_046664.1:411954-439108 GCF_010883055.1 Belonocnema kinseyi
ATTACATTCTAAATTTCAATCAGACCACAATGACTGATTCAAATTCCATTTTGACTGATAGATCAATTTTCAGTTCAGACAAATTAATATCAGCAAGAAAATCAAATTTCTGACAAAATAGTTTAAGAGATCAATAAAATTAATAACTGAAAAGAATCTTGAGCATAAGCAAATTTTACCAAAATAGTTCAAGTTTCAATAAAAGAGATTATTTTTCAGCTGAAATTACTAATCTTAAACAACAAATTATTTTTTAACAAAGTAGTTAAACTTTTAACCAAGCATGGTAGTTGAATTTTTAAACAAACATGATGATTTTTCACCCAAACTACTTTAATTTTCAAATAAAAAGAATTTATTTTAAACCGTGATTAAAAGTTATTAAAAAAAAAATTTAAGAAAAAAAGCGGAATTCTAAAGGAAAATATAATAGCTGATATATTTGAAGTAAATAAGATTTAAATTTTAAATAAAAAAGCAGTTTGATATTTTAAACAAGATTTTTATTTTAACCTTAAGAGAATTGAAATTAATCAAAAAAGGCGAATCTTCAACCAGATATATTTTCTATGAATAAGGGAAATTTTCTTCAATACCATTAAATTTTCAATTAATAAGGAAAACATTTTTCATAAAAAATATCAATTTTCAACAATAAGGTAATTTTTAATTTAATTCTTAAATTTGCTACAAATTTTTTAAATTTTCGAGCCAAAAATAAGAATTTTCAACCAGAAAGAATCAAGTTTCAAATGAAAACGACCAATTTTCAACCGAAAATGAAATTGTTACATTTTCAGCAAAGACAATTATTGTTCAATAAAAAAAAGCTTTTTCAGCAAAATAAATCAAGTTTAAATCATTTTTGGTGGAAACTCGAAAAATTTTCTGGAAAATTATACCTTTTTTGTTGAAAATTAATATTCTAGGATTTAAAATTTAACTAAAACATTAAAAATTCGTCTTTTTGATTCGTTGAAATATCCGAGGGATCTGCAATCCGAGGGATTGCAGAGGGGTTCGAACCCCCGCTGCGCTCCAACTGTTTACAATTCATTTCTGGCCACAAACTACGCAAAGTGCCAACCACTTTTACCTGCGGTGCGGTGCGGTGCACCGGAATTTCGTAACCGAATCTAATTCACAATTATTTAACTTGACTCGACTCCTCAAGAAAAACTGACTCACTGACTGACTACTGACAAAAATAGTATTTCAGTGTCCTTTGTGGCGAGATGAAATACGAGGGGGAAACAACTAGCTCCTAACAAATGGCCTCCTCCAATGCAGGTGGATTCTACCACCCTCGATTACTACTTCATGTATACTGCCGTGTAAAAGTTTTAGGCCACCTCTTTTTTTATGAGTGAATAAATTCTCTTAATATTAATTATACCAGAGCTAAAAAAATTTCTCTTTAAAACGTTGATTGATTTCGAAACTCTGTATAAAATAAGCCCAGGGTGAAGACAATTTGTCCAGTTTTTAAGGCCATGTGATGAGTGGGTCACGTGGCCAGATTCCTACCCTACCGCCACTTTTTTTATTTCCCAAATAATATTCACACAAAACGCCACACCGAGTTGGAAATTTGAGATACTGAACAAAAAGCACTAAGAATGGTGAGACTGGTCCTAAATTTGTATAATTATGAAAAAAGTTTTTTGTTGTAAATAACTTTTTTTTTTGCTTTTTTCATAATAATTAAAATTTGGGACGAGGCCCGCCTTTCCTAGTGCTTCCGATTAATTGTCCCAAATTTTGAACTCGATGTGGCGCTTCGTGTGAAAATAAGTTGAGAAATAAGAAAGGTGGCGGTAAGGTAGGAATCTGGTCACGTGACCCACTCGGCACATGGCCTTAAGCAGATATTTCAACAATAGTGTAAATTTCAGTGTTTTTTTAAATTTTCATTAAATTCCGAAATAGTCAACATTTCTCAATGTTCTTGGGCTAATTTTGAAGCTACTGTTTCATTGTATCACAGCAGCTTACGAGTATAAATTGTAAAAAATGTCTTTTCGAATTGGAAGCATTTGAAGTTGTAATAAAAAAGTTGGAAAAATTTGAAAACGTCTTATCTGTGGGCAAATCAGAATAAAAATTAAATAAATATATATTTTGAGGAAATTACATAGAAACTTCATGATTAATGATTCACACATTTAACAAAAATATTTTTGTTACCAAGAATGACATTACAATTTTTCCAACTTTTTTTGTTACAACTTCAAGTTCTTGCAATTCAAAAAGAAAATTTTACGAGTTATACTCATGAGCTGTTGGGATACGATGAAAAAAAAGCTTCAAAATAAGGCAAAAACATTGAACTAGACAAATTGATTTCACCCTGGGTTTACTTTATACAAAATTTAGAAAACAATCAACCTTTTAAAGAGAATTTTTTTTTAGATTTAGTATAATAAAAAATAAAATAAATTTATCAAGTCATAAAAAAAGAGGTGGCCTACATAGTAGAATTTTCAACCAAGAAGATTAATTTTCGACCGAAAAAGACAAATTTCAGTGAAATACACGAGTTTTCAACAAATTAGTTAAATTTTTAAACAAAGAGATGCATTTTCTACTAAAATGAAGAATTTTCAACTTGAATTTTAATGTTAAAAAATAAATGTTCAGCAAAAAGAAAAGAACTATTTTGCAACAAAATAAATCAATTTTTAACCAAAGAGATGAATTTTCAACTAAAATGAGGAATATTGAAATATAAAAATAATTTGCCAACAAGAAAATTAATTTTCTACTGAAAAAGACCAATTTTCAACAAATTAAATGAATTTTTAACAAGCTAGTTAAAGTTTTAGCAAAAGAGATTAATTTTCTATTAAAATGCTGAGTTTTCAAATGGAATAGTTGAATTTTCGGTAAAAAAAATTCTACAAAATAGTTTAATCTTCATTCGAAGGTATGAATTTTCTACTTCAATTATGCATATTCAACTGGAATAATTCAATTTTCAATCAAAAAATAAATTTAAAAAAAACAAAATATTTTCCAAAAAGTAGTCAAATTTTCAATGAAATTGATGAATTTCAGCTGAAATGAGGAATCTTCAAATAAAAAATGAATTTTCAATCAAGAAAATAAATTTTTGACCGAAAAAGATGAATTTCAATCAAATACACCAGTTTGCAACAAGCTAGTTAAATTTTTAAAGAAAGAGATGCATTTTCTACTAAAATTATGAATTCTCAACTGGAATAGTTGTATGAATTTTCCACTTAAAATAATGAACCTATAACTGGGATAGTACACTTTTAAATTAAAAAATAAATTTAAAAAAAACATTTTTCAAAAAATAATCAAATTTTCAATAAAAATGAGGAATCTTTGAACAAAAAGGAATTTTCAATCAAGAAAATTAATTTATTATCGAAAAGGCAAATCCTCAACAAAGTACATTATTTTTCAACAAACTAGTAAAATTTTCAACCAAAGAAATGAATTTTCTACTAAAATGCGTTGTTTTTAAATGGAATACTTGAATTTTCTATTAAGAAATTAAGGTTTAACAAAAAAAAATTGTACAAAATAGTTAAATTTTCAATCAAAGGTATGAATTTGCTACTTAAATTATACGAATCTTCAACAGGGATAGGTAAATTTTCAGTTAAAAAATTAATTTTCAACCAAAATGAAACGATTTAAAAGAAAAGTCAAATTTTTAATCAAATTAATGAATTCTCAACTAAAATGAGACATATTAAACCAAAACATAAATTTTCAAACAAAAAAAGAGGATTTGTCATAAAAATACATTATTTTTTAACAAACCAGTTACATTTTTATACAAAGAGATGAATTTTCTACTAAAAGAATCCATTTTCGAGTGAAATAGTTAAATTATCAGTTAAGAAATTAAGGTGCAACAAAAACATTTTTTACAAATTTTCTGTTAACGAAATACATTTTTAATTAAAAGGATTAATCTTAATCTAGAATATTTAAATTTCCAGTTGAAATAAAAGTTTTCTGTCAAAAAAAAACTATGTTTAAAAAAAATTAAATCTTTAATTGAAATGATGAGTTTTCAACAAAAAAGAGAAGTTACTAACCAAAAAATTGAATTTTGAAGCGAAACAAATAAATTAAAAAAAATACATGAGTTTTTAATAAACTAGTTAAATTTCCAACCAAACAATTGAATTTGCAACTAAAATTAGCAAATTTTGACTGGGACACTTCAGTTTTTAGTCAAAAATTAATCTTCAATACCCAAGAAACGATTTTTCAATAAAATTTTTCAATTTTTTATCAAGGAGATGAATAATTTTAACTAAAATGGATAATCGTCAATCAAAAAATTACTGTTCAAGAAAATCGTTGAATTTTTTACAAAATATATTAATTTTTAACCAAAAGTGATGAATTCCTAATTTTCAAAAAAACCGTTACATATTTAACCAAGATAATGCAAAATCCTGTTATAAAAAACAAGAATCCAACGACCAAATTTGGACCACAACGAATAAACGAAAACCAAAAAAACCCTATTGTAATCTGAAAAAAACCCAAAAAAACAAAAAAAAACAACAAAAAAATAAAATTTTCGGAAAAAAATAAAAAAGAGGAAAGAAAAATGAAAAGGCAGCCAACCACATCCCCTTCCTTCTCTTTTTTTCTTTCTTTCATCTTTCTTATTTTTATGACCATTAAATTACAATAAAATTAAAATAAAAAACATAAATAAATAAATTTCCATTACCAACGTGTCGGTACTCGTACAGTATCAAGGCAAGAAATTTTAAGTGGTACAAATTGACAGCACCCACGAACAGATGCTCTCTTTGATACCTGAGAATCGAAAGTCATTTTTTTCTCATTTTTCTTTGCTCTTTTTTATTTTTTTCCGAAAATTTTATTTTATTTTTTTTTTTGTTTTTTTGGTTTTTTATTCAGATTACAATAGGGTTTTTTTGGGTTTCGTTTATTCGTCGTGGTCCAAATTTGGTCGTTGGATTCTTGTTTTTTATAACAGGATTTTGCATCAATTTGATTATTGGACGATAAATGGGATTTTTAATTTGGATTTTGGTCTAATTTAAATTTCGTAAATTTTAACCAAGATAGTCATATTTTTATTTAAAAAATAGAATAGTTACATTTTCAAATAAAAAAGTTAATTTATTGCGCCTCCCCCCCCTCTCCAATTTTTAGCTCATATGATACATTTTCAACCAAAAAACTAAATGTTCAAAGTAGTTCAACTTTCAACTAAATAGTTGAGGTTTCAACAAAATATTTAAACAAAATAATTAAATTTGTAATCTTGTGATTGATATTTCAACAAAGAGATGAATTTTCAAAAAAATAATTGAATTTTTAACTGGAAAAGATACATTTTTAGCCAAAAATATAATAGTTGAATTTTTAACCAAAGAAATTAATTTTGAAATATAATCAGAAATATTGAACGAAACCATTAATTTTCAACGAAAAAGTTCAATTTTCAATTATGTAGTTAAATTTTCAAAAACAATTTTCAAGAAACTAGTTAAATTTTTAACCAAAGAAATAAGTTTCATGCCAAAATAGGAGAATTTTTAGCAAAATAGAACTTAATTTTCATCAATACAGTTAAGTTTTCTACGAAAAAGTTACAAAAAAATTAAAAATTATATAGATTACTTATATAAATTAGTCTGTATTACCTCAATTACTCTAAATCACAATTTAATTAATTGGATTACTTGAATTACATAATTGATTAATTCAGTATAGAAGCATTAATTAAATAAAATAAACAAATTGATGAAAGTGTTAAAGTATTTTAATAAATAAGAACTAATTTATTCATAAGTCAATTTAATTTAATCAAAAAAATAATGTAGTAGAAAAAATTATTATCATAAGCAAACAAAAAATCAAATAGTATAATTTATTTATAATAATTATCGATAACAGTAATCTATCGTGTATAAATTAAATTTTGTATTAAAAAAAAAAAAATGATTTCGCAAAATAGAAAAATGTTCTCTGCATTAAAGTGCCAAATAATTGTATTTTTTTTATAAAAATTGTTTATAACAATGGAAATAGTTGTCGAATAGAAATCTGCTGTGTAAAAATTGTGAGTCCTTTTGTATGAAAAGAAATGATTCAGTAGAAAAGAAAAATTTGGTATGCATTAAAATGCCAAATAATTCCATTTGTTTATAAAAATTGCTTATAACAATGACAATACTTGTTTGATGGAAATCTTTTGGGTAGAATTTGATTCTTCATATGAAAAGACACGATTATGAAGAAAAAAGATAAATTTCTTATGCACTGATATACTGAATTGTATTTAAAGTTGTTTATAAAAATTGTTTATAACAACGCAAAAAGTTGTTACATAGAAATATACTATATAAAAATCGTATTCTTTAGATGCAAATAAATGATTCGGCAAAAAAGAAAAACTTTCGATGGATTAAAATGTCAAATAATTCAATTTGTTTATAAAAATTGCTTATAAGTATAAAATTTTTTGTTGTGCAGATATCTATTGTGCACAAAATAAAAAAAATTTTACGCATAAAAATGTCAAATAAATCCCTATTAAATAAATTCCTATTAGCAGAAATTCCAAATTAATGAATTTGCTCATAAAAATTGTTTATAATAACAAATATTATAGCATGGAAATCTATTGTGTAAAAATTTGATTCTTTACATGTAAAGAAATGATTACACAGAAAAGAAAAATTTCTACGGATGGAAATGACAAAAAAGTGCATTTGTTTATAAAACCGTTTAAATAAATGCAGATAATTTCTATATAATAAAAGTAAATTTAAAAAAATCAGTTTATGGAGTTAAATACATATATAGATATCTTAAATACGACACATTGCATTTTTCAAGTTAAATAAGAAAATAATGAATATTTTGATGAAATAATGTCTTCTAATAGTAATAAATATATTCGCCATTGTCCCTGGATTTATTGGGTAAGTCATTATATTTTGCGGTCGGCGGTGTGTCGAATTATTTTTGTTAGCACTTGCAGAACAGACCAAGCGTAATTTATGTTGCAATGGTGCATCGAACTCAGCTCATGGGTCATTTCTTATCCTACAAATGACACGTGGCAGACATTTCAGTACAAAAACAGCCATTTTTTTATTTTGGATACTAGCAAAAAAAATCGATATACCTCAATCTAAATTTACATTAGACAAAAGTGATTGATTTAAACAATGCGGCCTTGACGAATGCAAAATCAGTCAAATTGACTCTACGAATCAGTCAAAAGTTACTTCCAGTAAGTCAGTTTGCACTCACTGATGAAATCAGTCATTTTTAACGATCCAATCAATTATTTTCACTGGCGCATTATTAAATTTAAATGATCTAATCAATAACGTTCACTGTCGGAATCAGCCAAAATGGAAATAATCAAAACTGAAAATTAAATTGAATAGATCAGTCATATTGAATTATATAATCAGTAATTGAACTTAAATCAGAAATTTTCAAGGATAAAACCATTGAAGTTCAATAATTATATCAATAGGTTAAAATGATCTGATCTGTGATTTTTACTGATTAGTCACTAAATTCGAATGATCTAATCAGTAACTATCACTAAATTATGCAGTAATTTTGAATGATGTAATCCTTGACTTTTATTGTGACAATCAATGATTTATCATTAATTTCAATCATTAGTTAAAATGTTGAAATACAATGAAGAATTTTAATTAACATTCAATTTTACTGTTTCAATAAAACAAACAAATCAGTCATTATAAGTGACCTCATTTTTCATTTTCACTGGTTAAATCAGTAAGTTCAAATAATTTAATCTGAGATTTTCACTGAATAATCAGTCAATTTGAGAGATTCAATAAGTAACTTTCACTAATTAAATCAGTCATTTTAAATTATCTTGTACAAGACTAAAGTATTCATTTTAAATTATTTGAACTGTAATTTTTACTGAATAAATAATTCGCTTCAATTGCTCTAATCATTAGCTTAAACTAACCAAATCAGTCATTTTGATTGATTAAATCCTTTAGTTTCATTGTGACAATAATTTATGGTTAATTTTAATCATTTATTAAAATTTAGGAATTTAATGAAGAATTTTAATTAACAAACAGTTTTTATATTTTATGGTATTGGACAAACCTGTTGTTTTGAGTGATCTAATCTTTTATTTTCACTGATTAAATCACTAAGTTAAAATGATCTAATTTGTGATTTTGACTATTTCATCAGTGAAATTGAATGTTTTCTTTAGTAAGTAGTTTATTTTAAACAGTAATTTTAAATTGTCTAACCCATGATTTGCATTGCTCAATTCAGTAATTTGAATGATGTAATCAGTAACTTTCAGTAACAAAGCAGTTCTTTTTGAGGATTTAAAAAATGTCTTATACACATTAGGTCAGCCATTTTACATCACTTAAACTTTAAATTTCACTAAATAAATGATTCATTTTGATTGATCCAATCAGTAGCTTTTCTAAATGATATAGGTAACTTTGATTAATCTGATCGTTACCTTTAATTTTGTCACACAATCATTAACATGAAGTGCTCTGTGATTGCACTGAAAAGCCAAACCAGAAAAATGATCAAATTTGTTTTTAAATAACAAATTTCGCTCTATGCTTAGAATTTTAAGCGCATTTTGGCAGATTTTATTGTCACTCTTAAATGTCTCAATTCGCATTAAAAAATAAAATAAATAAGGAAATGAAAAGAAGGCGACCTCCAAATATCCTTGCTTATTTTTTCTATCTTTTTGTTTAGTTTTTCTTTTAAATCACAATCTAGAAAGATTAAAAAAAATTAGATAAGAGGAAAAAGAATAAAGAGTGCTTGGATGCTGTATTTTTTATCTTCTCTCTTTTTTTTTTATTTCGGTTATTTATTTTGATTGGAGGCATTTGAACACAAATGAAAAAAGACGCGACAGAAAAAAGAATGAAGAAAAGATATTTTTAGATTTGCTTCTATTTTTCTCTTCTGTTTTATTTCAGTTTTTGATTTTGACCTAACACAATTAAATAGATATATAAAAATACCAGAAAAAAAGGAACGTCCTTGGAGGTTGCGTTTTTTCATTAATATCTTTTATGTTTTGATTCTAAATTTTTTATAATAAAAAAGACGAGAGAAAAAAGACTGAAGGCGATTTGAAGGCTCCTTCTTTCCTTGTACTGTTTTAAAATTTTCAATATTTATTTGTATTTGTGCAATTCAAATAAAAATAAAAACAAACCAGAGAAAAAATAATAAAGGACATTTCTAGGTTTCATTCTTTTTATTTATTTTTATTCTAGACCTTTCAAAATGAATAAAGACCAGAGAAAAAAGACCGACGGCGATTTTCAGGTTTACTTTTTTCCGTTCCACTTTTGTTTATTCTATTTATGTAATTATTCCGATTCCCGTGGAGGAATCCAATCAGGGATCCGGCCGGGATCCGGCCAAAAAGCGGTTAAGAAATGTTGCTTCAGGCGAGAAATTGTTAACTTGTTTTGTCTTTTAAGGCTCACCGTAAAGATTACTGTGAACTTTAAAAGTTCAATAAATTGAATCAATTCTGGCAAGAAAATTGGAGTAGAATTTTATTCCCTGATGATAGAATTTCATAGCAATTTGGAAGCCACGTGGCGATTTAAGGTTAGGAAGGAAGAAAGTAAAAACTGTATACAGGAGACTATATTTTAATTTAAAATAATAATTATTCGCGCACTAAGTGGGGTATTCAATCTATTTACTGAAATAAGGTTGATTTTAACTACGAGTCTCGATTTTATTTGCGAACTTCGAAGAGACGACGCGACGCGAGTGCAAGGAGCATTCTCGTTCCAGGTGCGAAACTAAAAATTACTGAGTGTCTATGCAGACGACAGACACAGCAGGCGCTATATTTGGCGGTAAATTTGAAAGTGTACAGGCTAAATATCGTCTGAATATAGAGAAGTTTATAAAAATTGCATCATTTCTGTTGTTGCACATAGCAGAATCGATAAAAGTTTAATTTAAAATGTTAAATTATTCGAAAAAATGTAATCTTTTTTTTTAAAGAATTAAAAAAGCTCATTTTTGTTTCACTGATCTAATAAATCTTTAAATTATAATTTTCAAAGTAACCGGCCGGCCCCAGACTACGTGATTCGATAAAAATGTAGCCCGACCGGTTCCCGCCCTGTTCCTGTTCATGAAAACCAGCCAGGGGTAGCCCGGCCAGGATCCGACCAGAAACCTTGTTGTATTAGGGCCAGCCGGGGAAATTTCTACACGGTTTGGAGAAATTTAAATGACAATAAAAAAAGAGAAGGAAAAAGTTCAGTGGATTTTAAGGTGAACTTATTTTCCTTTTCTCTTTTTTTTATTTTCTAGAGACATTTTAGAGCATCTTCTTCAAATTCGATCATTGGACCCTTGTTCTTTTTTTTTCTAATTTCAGGAATTTCGTCGCTATATTTGAGTAATTGATGCTGGTCAGATTGTTCTTTGATTGCGAGTCCTAATATTCTATGAGCGAATCGATAATAATTTTGCAATCGGTCACAGCGCGAGGAATGTTATGTAAAATTGTAAAATCGGCGACAAAACTGTGGCTAGAATCGACAAAAAGTTTTGGTGCATACCTACTTACCTATAGCACCGAGGAATTAGGCACTGGCATTTGTCGTCCTGCTCGATTGATCACGATCGATCGTGCGGCGTGCCTCTTTAACGGCATTTCTTATTTATATGTTTTTTTTTTCATTTGGTCTCGATCCCGTTTTCGTCATTTAAGAATTTTTTTACCTATATAAGTGCTTGCCAAACTATCCAGGCACTAATTACTCTTTTATCAAATTAAAACTCTTAAATTATCTCGAAAAATTCTATAAAAAATTTGAAATATAAGGGAGGCATTGTTTATAGTCTCATGTTTAATTTGAGCCTATGAAACTTAAAAAATCTCTATTGGTTCCGGAGTTATGACTGAACATGTCCAAGCGTATGCCAAGAATTTCTCGAATTGTGTACCTCAAATTCAACTCGCGCTAAGACTCAGGAAATTTGAGACAAAAATCACAAATTTACAGGAAGCGTTGGGTAAAATCTGATCTTTAATTTAAGACAACATGACTTGAAAAATCTCTACGGGTTCTCGAGTTATAACAAAAAATGTCCAAGCGTGTCTGGGTCAAATTTTAGGCGGCGCGTAGATACGCTTGGACATTTTTAGTCATAATTCGGGAACCCTTCAAGACTTTTAAAGTTTTTTTTTTCAAATTCAATTAAAAATAAGATTTTAAAAGAACGCCTCTAAAAAATTTCATAATTTCATAAGATTTTTCATCGTAAAAAAAAATGTTTAGCCTATTTTTTAAAAAAGTGATCATTTAAAAAGTTCGAATTTGACGAATTTTTCAGCGAAAATTTTCTAAAATATTAAACACTGAAATTTAGAATCCAATTACAATTCCTTTACATTCCCTTACATTCTTTTACTACTACTTGACTTCTCTCCTAAAAAGTTATAAAAATGTGTGCATTTTTTCTTTAATTTCGAAACCTGACAATTTGAAAAAATACTTTAAAATTTTAAAACTGTTGCATGCGAACTTTAATAAGTACATGAATTAAAACTCTGGCTCATAATCTTTCAACAGAATAAATTGTTTAAAATAAAGTAAATGTGGGTGAAATCATTTTCTACGAAATAGTTGAATTTTTGTGTAAATATTTAAATTAAAAAAAAAAAATTATTTTCTACCAAACAAGATATGTAACTGTTAATAAAAATAAAAGGAAATTCAACCAATTACTGAACTTTAAACTAAAAAAGAATAGTGTTTAATAAAAAATAGAATAGTTAAAATTTCAAGTACTTAGATGAATCTTTAAAAAAAATGTTTAACAGCTTCAAATTTCAACCAAGTTGAATTTGTAACCAAAAAAGTCGAGTTTTCAACGAAATACTTCAATCTTCAACCAAATCGATGAATTGATAACAAAAAAAATTTTCTTATCAAAGTAGTTCAACTCTCAACCAAATACTTAAAATTCCAGACATTTTTTTTTTTTTGACATAGCACAAGAGTTTTAAACTAAAAAGCTGAATTTTTACCATAAAATTGAGTAATAACATTTTCAGTCTGAAGACTTAAATTTCAAAAAAACTAAAAATTAATTTTCAACAAAAGAGTTGCATTCGCAATCAAATAGTAGAATTGTCAACTATAAAAGATCAACTTTAACCCTAAAATTTAAATGCTTAAGAAAATAGTTTAATTTATTATATTATATATACTATATATTAAAATAGTTAAATTTGTAACCAACAATCAAATACTTGAATTTTCAACTGAAATCGATTCTGAGCAAAAAATGGAATAGTTAAGTTTACATTTCAAAAAATAGATTTTTAATATAACAACAAAGAATTCTCAACAAAATCGTTCAGTTTTAAACAAAGTAGATTAATCTTCAACTGAGAAAATTAATCTTTAGCGAAGTATTTTAATTCACAACTAAGTCATTTTTTTTCAGCAAAAATAGCGATTCAACACATGTTGAAAAAGAAAGAATTTTTAAAAACTTTTTAAATTTGCAAATAAGTCGATGAACGGTTAAAAAATAAAAAATTTATAAAAGTAGTTCAATTTTCAATCAGTTAGTTAAATTGACAAAAAAAAAAAGAATTTCTAATAAAATACATTAGTTTTTAACTAAAAAAACTCAATTTTGAACTAAAAATGGAATAGTTAGATTTTTATTCAAGAAACTTATTTTTTTTAATTACATTAAAAACAGCTGAAATCAACTAAATGGGCGCGTTTCTTAATAATATTAAATTTAAAAAATGTTAACTGTAAGCGATGAATTTTCAATCAAAATTTAAATAGTTAGGTTTGTAGTTTAAAAAAATAGTTTGTAACAACAAAAACAAAATTTTCGACCAAAAACAATGATTTTTCAAACAGACAGTCAAATAAGTCTATTTTGAAAATAAATTAATTTTCAACAAAATATTAAAATTTGTAACCAAATCGGCGAATCGTTAAACAAAAATGTGTGTCAAAGTAGTTCAACTTCCAACCAAATAGTTAAAATTGCAGAAATAGTTGTTTTTTTTTTAAACAAAATACACGAGTGTTTAACTAAAAAAAACAATGGAATTTTGAACAAAAAATTAATTTAAAGCGATGAAAAACTAATTAAGAAGAAAAATTATAATAGAAAAAAATGAGCGAATTTCCAACAAAATAGTTGAATCCTCAACCAAAATAAATGAATTTTCTACAAAACGCAGTGTTGAATTTTTAACAAAAAAGTTAACTTTTGACCACATAATTGAGTTTTCTATAAAAAGTGTTGATTTTTCAAAAAGACTGTTGAAGTTGTAACCAAATCGATTAATTTTTAGCAAAAGCAAATAATCATAGTAGTATAACTTTAGACCAACTAAGTTAAAATTACAACAAAAGATATGATTTTTTGTCTAAAAAAAAAATAAATTTTAAACAAAAATTAGAATCGTTGAATTTTTATTTCGCTACAATTAACTAAAAAAATAAAAAATTTAGTCCAAAACTTAATTTTTAAACTCAAAAAGATAAATTTTTAAACAAAAGTTGAATATTTTAAGTTTCATTCGAAAAATGAAATAAAAAAACAGATTCAACTTAATAAGCTTATTTATAAAAATTATTTAAATTTGCAACTAAAAATATATTAATAATTGACACTCAAAATTCTGAACCAAAATAGATGAATTTTTTACAAAACACAGTGTTGAATTTTTGACCCAAACACATGAATTTCAAGCAAAAAAGTTAACTTTCAAACAAATCGTTAAGTTTCCTACAAAAAAGTTGAATTTTCAAAAAAAAAAAGAAAAATACAATTTGAACCAATGGATATAAATTTTAAACAAAAATGTAATGTATAGAGTTACACTCCTAGTGGAAAATCGTTGAAAGACATTTGGTAGGATTTTTCAAAAGCTATAATTTCTCTTTGAGACTTTTTTTTTGGTATTTTGCGTCGTTTTGTTCAAAATTTGAATCTTGTGGTGTCAAATTTCGGATAATTTTGATACTTTCTCAATCATAAATGATGACAGGGTAATAAATGAATACAAATTTTTATCTCTGTTTTGGGTGAACCACTTTTTTCTATCAATCTATTTTCGGACCTTCCGTAGTTTTTCCACATATTTTTTATTTTTACTTTGATGCCATTTTTATGAATAAACCCAAAACTACGTGTCCTATCAAAAAGTGATTTATGAGAAATTTGTAGCTCTTTTTCGTTTAAACAATTTTTAATAATTCAATTTTTTTTCTAACTTGTGTCGTTTTTCCAGAAATTTGTATTTTTTATTTTTCATCTTATTTTTTACGAATAAAACAAAAACTACGCGTTCTATGAAGAAGTGATTATTAGGAGATTTGTAGATCTTCTTTTAGGATCATAATTTTTGTTTCCTCATCTTTTTTCGTATCTTGCAAAGAAAAAACAACGTTTTTTTTCTTGTGACTTTTTTCCCATCGTGCGCTGTTTGGCTTACAATTTTGATTTTGGATTGATGTTTTAAATCTTATAAATGTTATAACTCTAAAAATTTTATTTTTGTCGAAAAAAAAATTTCAGGATATATTCTTTGGCTTTGTAAGTAATATGAATATCCGTATATAAGATTTCTAAATATGAAAAAAATGGTCACACCAAATTTGAAAATGCTCTTCCTTTTTGAATTTTTATCCAAAATGGCTGGTTAACGAACTCGTCCTATCTTTTAGGACCTAAAAAATTTAAACGAAAGATCGATTTGATCCATTTATTTTTCCGAGAGTTATCGTGTTTACGGACGGACTGACGACCGGACGGACAGACAGACAGATGCTACACAGTGGGGCCAAATGAGGTGTCCATGGACAAATTAACATTTAGTCCAAACTATTTGACACATTAAAATTTTTTTTTTCAAATTATAGCCTATAAAATTTATAACAAAGTTGTCGAGGCATGTTTTCAAAAAAGTTGTTTAATTTTTTGTTCAACGTAACAATGAAAATTCATTTAAAAAATTTTTTTGAAGAAAGAATTTTTGCGAAAGTACACAGAATTAGTGGGGAAACATGTCTTGGATGATGTCCAACAATATCCGATGTTTAAAAAATTGTTCACAATTTTTATAAACAAATTAATAAACAAAAGTTGGATTTTTATTAAATCTTATATACAGCTACTTGAGGTGTGTGTTTTTTTAATGGAAATCTGAAGAAAAAAATTTTGATATGACTTGTAAGAACATAGAGACCATATCTTAATTATTTGAACAAATGCATTAATTCGTTATTTTTAAATAGATTTGTTTCGTTTTTTAACAGAAAGGACAATAAATATCTTGCTTATAGCTTTTTTGGGCGATTCTTTGAGCTTAGACAATTAGTGTTCATATATTCGACTGGATTTTATAAACATTTGTAAAAATAATAAACATGTCCTGTCGGATAATACAGTATGATAACAGAGAAACCGTGCTCCAAAATTGTAGTCGATTTATGAAAAACAATATGGGTTTCCATTAAAAAAAAGGATCTCAGATTAATTTGTTTATTAAATTTATTTCAAAATTATGAATTGTTGTCTAACAGCAAAATATCACAGAGAAGGCCCATTGTTTATACACATTTAATTGATTGTGTTAAAGAAAATAAATTTACCTACAAAAACATGGCCAAATTATGCATTTGTTTATTACGTATTTCAACAACAATTAATGATTGTTTATTATTGATCAAAAATAACTATAGAGAGCTACTAGCAAGACACTAGGAATTTATATCTCTGAAGAAACGAAATCTATATGTTGAAAAATGGCAAAACAATCGATTTGTTTATTTAATTTGTTAAAACAAATAGAGATTATTTTTTAATAACCAATTATCATATAAAGAGGTATTTTTAACATATATGAAGTTAATTAAAAAAAAAACAATTTCTTTGCCTGATAAATAATAATATTATGCAATTGTTAATTAATTTTTTTTTAAACAAATAACACTCACTGTTTGAAATCAAAGAATCGCACAAAAAGCTATACGCAAGATATTTATTGTCCTTTCTATTAAAAAACGAAACAAATCTATATGAAAATGACGAATTTATGCATTAGTTTATAAAATTTGTTTAAATAATTTACAAATGGTCTATTTTTAAAAGGCATATTGAATTTTTTTCTTCAGATTTCCACTTAAAAACACACATCTGAAATAGCTACATATATATCATTTTTATTAAAAATCTAACTTTGGTTGATTAATTTGTTTAGAAAAATGGTAAATTTTTGTTTAAATATCTGATACTGATCGACATCATTTAAGACAAGCTTCCCCACTAATACTGTGTACTTTCGCAATAATTGGATAATTTCCCACAAGATGGCAACTTCGAAATTATTTTTGTTTCAAAGAATTTTCATTGTTAAATAAAAAAAATTGAGGAAATTTGTCAAAAATATGCCTTGACAACTTTGTTAGAAATTTCATAAGCTTTAATAAAAAAATTAATAAACGGTCGAACAGTTTCTGCTAAACGTTATAATTTGTCCACAGACACCTAATTTGGCCCCACTGTGTGCCATCGTGAACACTTGATTTTCGGATTGAGGAGGTCTCAAAACGTGGAGAGCCATTGAAAAACTGTAGGGTCAAATTTCGAACATTAGCGGACATTAGGATCTGTGGAAAAGCTTTTGGAATCTAAAAATAATAAAATAATAAACCGTAATTTATATCCAAGAACTTGTTGCAATTATTCTGAAAGGCGTGGTAATAATGCAAAAGGAATGACTTGAGCCAGAAGAATGATTGAATGCGATTGATTCGTGGAGACTCTCGCATTAACATCCATCAATGTTAGTTGTATCATGGCAAGTGATAACTGATAAGAGTTACATAGAATTTATGTTGGACGTTAACAATGGCTATTGAGTGTAGTGATTGTATGCATGTTCGTACCTACATCTATCAACATCTATCTGCACTGATATGCACATGAATGCGGGTGTGTGAGTGTGTGAGAGGCGTACAAGTTCAAGAACAATGGACATCATGATCTGTACGTAAATGTACGATTTTGCCAAGCGACTTGGGGTATTGTGGCGTTCTGTGTGCTACTGACCCATAAACATACTTAGGACATAGTGAGTAGGTAAGTCCTCATGCTCGCACACGCAGCGCGCTCGATAAAACTTTACAATGCTATAAGGGCAATAAAAGTATCAGAGGCCACTTTATTCTCCTCACTCTCAAAGTATTAATGAGTTAGGCGGACGCATTCAAATTTAAAAGAAGAAGGTCGTTCTTCTAACTCTAAGTCTAAGACTCTAAGCTACGGTTTAGTACCAGGGTGGGTGCGAGATGGATAATAGAAGTACAGCGGCAGAGAAGGAAAATTATCATTCATTGCGTACAAAAAAATATTTCAGGGCTCATTCAGGTATTAAAATCAGACTCGGAAGAAACAGTCTTGAGTGGTACTAAAGTGAGACCGCTGCACGGATAGGATTCCAGTGTTATTTGCTTGACATTGAAAATAAAAGTATGAAGTTATCCTATTCAAAAACATCCAGACGGAAAAACTATATAGACTGTTAAAAATGTTTGCAATTTTAATATACATTTACTATAAATCTGTATAGTAAATCTTAGAACTCGGTCTATGAAATAGTTATCAAGAGGCTGCGTAGTAAATTTAATGTACATGTATATTGATCAATTCTTAGAAGAGCGAGGTAATTTCACTTTACACAAATTAAAAATAATTTTTGCAGTAATGTTTAATTCTAAATAATAAAGCGTTATTTTTGTTTCTAGTTGAACATAAGTTATACTGCGGGTGTCAAGTGAATAAGTTCAATTAAATGCATAATCAAGACACCTAACCTAAAAGAAGCAGTACTCACGTAAAAATTCTGACATTGGCAGTGAATTTTGATGAAAACCCCACCCGTACGTCGCACTTTGATTATAAATAACAATTTAGTCGATTAATTGTAGGTTATTAGTTTAGTTTTAAATATTTGACAAGATTTGAATACATCAAGGAACTTTAAACTTTTATGCACTCTATTTTACTATACATGTATATTATTTTACAATATAGTTTATGTATGGTGTAAAGTTTGACACATAATATTCATTTGTTTTGTACAAGAAATGTTTCAAACAAATTTATATTGCTTACAATACTTCACAATATACATAAAGTATACATGATATTTCCGCCTGGGCACGAAATGCAAAAAATGATAAGAAAATAAAAGTAATCAACAAAAGTTTTTTTTAGAAGAAACAAAAATTCAGTAAAAAATAACTCAGGTAAAAATAATTCAGTTTTCTAGAAATTACTGAAGGAACCACGATCCACAAGATCATATTTTAGCTTCATTTGATGTATTCCCGATGTTCCGTAAGATTCCATCTGATAAAGCAAAGGATGTAATGAAAAGAAGATGGAAAAGTATAAAAGAACACGATAAAAGTCCATATAAGAAGTTTAATGAAGCAATAAATTTTGTTTTTTATTCTATTGACTTTCAATTTGAAGGGAAATTATATAAACAAAAATATGGAACACCAGTAGGACGTGTTCTCTCACCTATTTTAGGTGAAATTGTCATGACGATTCACCTTTATGTGTGGAGGAAAGTAAAATTGATATCCTTTTAAATGTTTTTTACATCATACACACAATATTGAAATTTAATTTAGAAACTGAAAGAGGCAAACTAAAATGTGTCGACCCATAACACTAATTGAAACAATGAGGACAATCATATAACGGGTTGGTATCGAAAACCATAGTTTTCGGGATCCTCCTTGAGCTTCCTTTCTAATCATCCAATACAAAATAAAATTCCTAATGTCAAAAATGTAGATGATAAAGCTATAAAATTTGTACATAAAAACTTTCATCCAAAGATGATAGAATTATGCAAACAGATTCTTTTCTTCAACCACTATTCTTTTTTTTAAATAGCAAAAGATGTAAAACAGAATTCATCAGATAAATTGAAAAAACAACAATAATTACAACAAAGTGAATGATTAATTTTTAAATTGTTGCTTTGTTTTTCTAAAAGTTATTATTACAGTGTTTTTTCAAAATCTTATCCATCTTCCAGATATTATAATACTGATATATATATATGAATAATATTCTAATAAGGATAATAAGTCCGTTTTAAACTGTAACTGTTTTCATCACGATTATTCTCAACTGACGTTCGAACTCAATACGAATCAATAAACCTATAATAATTATTCACTTTACTAGTTACTAGAATTTTATTTCTCTTGTAGGAAATTCCTAATTTAATGATGCTGCCACTGTGGAACAATCTTGCCATATAATGTTAGGGATCATTTCTAGAGGAAGGGGGGTTGGAAATTGGTTTTCTTGTTGTTGAATTTAAATCCTAATAATTATTAGTTGTAATATATTTTAGTTGAAATATCCCCTACTACCCCAGTGAAGAATGATGTTCTTTAACGTTTGTGCCCATTGGGATATTTTACGTTGAAAATTCAATTTTTTTTTGGCTTGAAAATTCAATAATTTGGTTGAAATTTTCTCTGTCTTTAAAGTTTTATTTGTTTGAAACATCCACTATTACATATTTTGTTCATAATTTAGTTTTCCCAGATAAAAACTCAAGTACTTGCTTGAAAGTCGAATTATTTTGTTAAAATACATAAATTTTTTTTATCAGGCTTCATCATTCTAGATTAAAATTCATCTGTTTGGTTAAAAATTAAATTATTTTGTAAATAATTTCTTTTTTTTTGTTGTTGAAATTTAAGTTTATTATTGAAATTTTAATTATTCAATTCTTAAGGAATAAATTCTTCTTCTTTTGGTAAAAGAGTAATCTTTTAGATCGAAAATTCATTTTTTTTGGTTCGACCATTAATTTGCTCAAAATTAATTTTTTCTGTTCAAGGTTCACATCTTATTTTTGTTAAGAATAAATTATGTTTTTGTAGTAAATTAATGTTTTTAACTTAAAAGTTAACCATTTCATTTGTTATTGCATTTTTTCTCTTATCTTTTTAAATTACATTTAACTACTTGGCTGAAAACTGAACCACGTTGTTAAAAATTAATTTTTATGGTTAAATTTCCCAGTATAGTTAATTCAAATATATAAAGAATTCATCTTTTTTTTTAGGAAAATTCAATTATTTTGTTAAAAATTCAAAAATTTCTTTAAAAAGTCTTCCTTTTTAGCTAAAAATGCCACTGTTTTATGAAAAATTCGTCTTATTGACTTGACAATTAAACTTTTTGGATGAAAGTTCATCCATTTCTTCAGAAATTTAATTAATTTGTTGAAAATGTAACAATTTTGTTGAAAAATCAGTATTTTTGACAAAAAATTCCACTTTTTTAAAAATTCATCTTTTTGGCTTAGAAATTCAACATTTTGGATAAAAATTATTTTCTATGTTTGAAAATTAAAAATTCTGTTAAAAAATGTGATTATTCTGTTTAACATTCAAAAATTTTGTTAAACAGCCACCCTTTTTAATTTTGCACTGATTTGTTGTAAATTCATCTTTTTTGCTTGAAAATTCAACATTTTGAATAAAAATTGATTGAATTGGGTCTAATTTCAAATATTTGTTTAAGAATATGATTATTTTTTATGAAAATTCAGCATTTTGAATAGAAACTCATTTACTTCGTTTAAAATTCAAACATTTGCTTGAAAATGTGATTATTTTTATGAAAATCCAACATTTTAGATGTTTCTTCTCTTTACTTACTAAAACAACTTTCTTCGTTGAAAATTCATCTTTTTTGTTTGAAAATTCATCTTTTTTCTTGAGAAAATTATGTATATCTCTTTTGGCGACGAATTCAAAATGTAACTATATTGTTAAGAATGCATTTTATTTGTTTAAAATCAACGGTTTCGCGTTTAAAATAAAAAATTTGGTAAGATATCAACTATTATTAGTAAATTTGACGTCAAAAATTAAAATTGACAAATTTTAAATTGTTGATCCAATATGGGGGTAAAATAGATTTTTTAAATATATAATTGTCTAAAATTTAGTAAGAGATGTTTAAAGGTACCGCTGATGTCCAATTTGAGTTAAAAATTACAAATTCAAAATTGCAGTTGAAATATGATGGTAAAAATTAATTTTTGAAAATGTATCTGTATAAAATTTGGTAAAATGGGGTTTTTATGCTCCATGGCATTCTTTTGGACCATACACATTTGTAAAGTATCATACCAAAAATTCATCGAAAAGACATGTTTAATTGATTTCGTATATAAAAACTGAACCTAGTTGAAAAGTAGCGAACTTCGATTTTTTCTTGTAAATTGTTAAAAATATTAATAATTCTGGCAAATGAATAAAGCATCGTAGCAAAAAGTCAACGAAAAGACATTTTTAATTGATTTGGTATATAACAATTGAACCTAGTTGAAAAGTAGCCAAACTTTGATTTTTCCATGAAATCGTTTAAATTATTACTGATTCTTCTGAAGTAAAGCATCATAGCAAACAATGATAGAAAAGATAATATCAGTCCATTCCGTATATAAAAATAGAGCTTGGTTGAAGAGTAGCCAAACTTTGATTTTGTCTTGAAAATTTGTTAAAAATATTTATAATTCTTGCAAATGAATAAAGCGTCGTAGCAAATAGTCAACGACAACGTCAACATTTATTTTTTCATGAAAATTTTTAAACTATTAATACACGTATAGGACATCGTATAGTCAAACCCTTAATAAGTTTAGCTATAATAGGGATATTAAGAATAGGTGTCTTAAGGAGCTGTTGGAAGAGCGCCGGTGCATTGTGGGAGCAGCGAAATAAAATGGCGACAGTCTAATCGGGAGCAGTGATAGTTCAGATTTACCTTGGACAATTAAACGCTTTTTACCACTTAAAGTGTGCGCGAATGTTAATATCAAATAGAGTTCCTGATGTGGTAATAATGATTTAAATTTGTTTCGATTGCATTATACGGATTTCAGGGAAATTTATTTTCTTGATGCCAGGCATAAGATTGGCTACTGTAATTTGATATATCCTTAATATAAAATCTCTTAACAATATTGTCGATTTCGATTGTCACTCATTGCTATATGCGTGTGACACGAGGCGGCAGTGGGTTAGACTGCATTGCAAAATAGTGAAAAAATTGTCACGATTGCTCGTTCTTTGATAGCTACACGCGTGCGACAGAGGCATCCGTGAGTCACCGTGAATTAGACAGAAATGGAACGTTGCACGTGTTTTCTTGAAGTTAATGATCCCAACGGAGCTGCCTGGATCTGCGCTTGCTTGGATTTGAGTGATGTTCATTGGCTACGATGCGCGTCTGTACTTGATTTTTAAATACGTACGTGAACTAGAGCCAATGAGCGCCACACAGTTCAAGCATGCGCAAGTGTTTTTGGATCACTGTTGGGAATAATAATCGAATCAAATTTCCAAGTCGATAATACGAATCAACGCTTTCGCTTTACCACCACCTTGCCACCCATACCGCCGCAATACAGGGCATCTGCTTGTTATTTATGATCGAATTCTTATTTCAATTTAAGCCTCTCTGCTTGTCATTTATGATCGTATTTTTATTTCAATTTCGGAAACGAAACCATTGAATGTATCTACCTGAGTGCCTGCGGAGAATTACCCGGAGCTTCTCAGAGCATTGAGAATCTTTAGCATATACACTGAGATTTCTATTGGTAGAGTTAGTATATTTTTAATTGCAAGTTAATGTTTGAGCTATTATTTGTTATTAATATATACATTTATATCAAGTAATATTCCTATGAAGCATGGCATTTTTTCTAAGTTTTGTTATTAAAGTCCATTGCTGGTGTAAAATGCGATAACAACTTTTTGAGATTTTGAGGTTAGGAATTAATTTGAGAATACAAGAGCTGACTGCTGGTCGCAGAATTAGGTAATTTTTAACACTTTAATTTAAATTATCCGTATATCTACAAAAATCTATAAAATATAATTTTTTTCCATGAAAAGTTACGAAAATGTACTACAAAAACTTTACGAAAGTTAAGCTTTTACTCATTTTTCGTAATACGAAAAAATACTCCGTGTTTGAAATATATTGAAAATTATTGAAAATTTTCATACAAATTTCACAAAAATTTTATTCAAATTTATAAAATTTTTGGTGAAAAAACAGAAATTATTTTACTGAGGATTAAAATAAAAAATAGCTTTCTAAGTTTTTATCCTACTTCATTTTGATAAATTTTTTAACTGCGAGCAGTTCGCTTTTGAACTGCAAACTGTAATATTAAGCTCAAAATCTCAATAAGTTGCTACCGCATTTTATGTCAGCAAGAAATTTTATAAAAAATTCCATGCATCACAGGAATAATACTTAATTTTAATGTTTATATTGAATGCAAATAATAACTAAAACATTAACATATAACTAAAAATACACCAATGTTACACTAACTTTAAATTTCAACAAAATACAGGAATTTTCAAACAAATAATTCCATTTTTAACTACAAAGGTTCAAGTTTCAATAAAAGTGATCAAATTTTAAACCAAAATAGAATAATTTAGTTTTTAGTATACAAAAGTTAATATTCAATAAAAAAATAAAGTTTTCTACAGGTTATTTAAAATTTTAATTAAAACAGATGAACATGACACCAAATAGTAAAAGTTTTAATAAAAAAGATTAATTTTCAATCCAAGAACAATAATATAAAAAGTATTTAGAATAAGATAGAATTCATTTAAAATCAAGCAGGTTCTATACATTATTTATCAGAATCGTTAGCTATACAATTTTTATATTGTAAATTATGCAAGAAGTTTTTTTCTTATATAAGACAAAAAAAAATCAAAAAAGAGTTAAATCGTCAATAAACAAGATAAGATTTTAACAAACAAAATTAATTTTCTACCAAAAAGACGAATTTTCAAGTAAAAAAATTAATTTTCAATTAGAAAAAAAAATATTTCATCCTAAAATTGTACATTTAAATTTTAAATAAAATAGATGAATCCTCAATCAAAAAGATCAAATTTCAAACAAATAGTGGAGGTTTGAGCTAAAAAAGATAAATTTTTAATTAAAAATATAAATATATAGGACCATAAATAGGATTATTCCTTTTTAGTAAAAAGAATTAATATTTAACAACAAACAATTAAATTTTCAACAAATTAGTTGAAATTTATCAAACAAACAAACTTTCAAACAAACGGATACATTTTCAACCAAGAACATTAATTTTATATAAGAAAGATGATGTTTGAAACAAATAATTGAATTTTCAACACAAAAATATTAATTTTTAATTCGAAATTTGAATGTTTCACTGAAAGTGGGGTTGTTAAAGTTTCAGTTAAAGAATTTAATTTTTAACAAAAGAAAAAAAGGAATGTGCAACTTAATAATTTTGTTCTTAATTACATAGATAAATTTTCAACCAAGAAGACTAATTTTCTACCAAAAACACGAATTTTTATCGAAATATGTGCTTTTTCAAACAAAAGGTTGATTAATCGAATTTTATCTTACATAAATTTATTTTTAACTAACTATGAAGGAATTTAAAAAAAATTAAAGCCTCAATGAAAAAAATGAATTTTCTACCTCGAAGATTAATTTCCTACTTGAAAAAGACTGTTTAAACAAAATTAAATTTTTAACAAAAAAGGATCTATTTTTTTAAATATCATTTTTCTATCAAGAATGGTATAATCGAATATTTTCTTAAATAAATTAATTTTTTGCATTTTCCAATTAGGAAGTTTATTTTTCTACCAAGAATGACGAATTTTCAACAAAATTATGAATTTCCAAATACTGTATGAGAACACATAAATTTGTTTCCAAATAGTTCAATCATTAACGAAAAAAGACCGGCTTTAAACCAAAACGATTAATTTTCTACCAAAACAAAAAAAAAATGAAAAAATTGAATTATTAAGTAAAGAAGGTCAATTTTCAATTAAAAATAGAAATTTTTAACAAAAATAGTAGAATCAAAATTTCTTTTAAAGAAATTTGTTTTTGACAATCTGAAAAGCAATTTTTTTAAATAACTGAATCCTTAATGAAAAATATTAATTTCCACAAAGAATATTACTTTTATACCAAAAATTACGAGTTTTCTACAAAATCTAGAAAGTTTCAAACAAAAATATGATTTTTATCTAAAAAATATCATTTCTCAACCAAAAGAAATATAAGTAAATTTTACCATTATAGAAATTAATTTTAAAAAATATATATAAAAATTTGAAGAAAATAGTTGAATTTTCAATCAAAAAGGTTTGTTTTTTATGAACTTAATATTCAACGAAAAATGGGATTGTTCAGTTTTTAGTTAAAAAATTATTTCCAATTTAAAGAAGTTTAATTTAAAGAAAATATCCGAGTTCTCTACCAAAACAGATTGTAATTAAAAATATCAATAAATTTTTAACCAAAAGTAGAAAGTTAAATTTTCACTTCAATAAATTAATTTAAAAAAATAAGAACTGTCCAAAAAATTCTTGAATTCTCAATCAGCAAGATGAATTTTCAAACCAGAAGATTAATTTTCTACTAAAAAAGACGAATTTCTAACGAAATCCATAAATTTTAAAACAATTAGTTAGATTTTTAACGCAAAAGGTCACGCTTTAATTTAAAAATTTAATTTTCTACTGAAAATGTCATTGTTCTTAAAATTTAATCTAAAAGCAACATAATTCCTTTTCTTTTTTCGATCTTTTTCTTTTATGTTCAAAAGATTAATTTTTAACCAATAAGATTAATGTTTTACAAAAAGACGAATTTTAAACCAATTACATGATTTTTAAACTATAAGGGAACAGTTTTTTGAAATTTTTTGTTGAAAATATTCAACAATTTAGTTGAATTTTTTTCTGTCTAGACTGAAAATTGTTTGCATTCGACTACTTGATTAAATGTTGAGCTAATTGAGTGAAAATGGATATTTTTTGTGCTAAAGATTCATAATTTTAGTTGAAAATTTAATTCTTTCGTTCAAAATTCTTTCTTTCTTTGGTTGAAAATTAATCTTTCTTGTTGAACATTTCTGCAATTGTTTTAAGGTTAAAACACATTTTAAAAATTAATTTTTTTGGTTGAAGATTCATTATTATAGTTAAAAATTTATCTCTGGTTAAAAACTTAAAAATTTTCTTAAAATTCAGTTTTTGCTTCAATTCAGCTGTTATTGTTTTAAAATAATCATATTTCTGATTTTGGTTGAAAATTTATCTACTTATTTAAAAGTTGAACTATTTTGTTAAAATGTTATATGTGTGGATGAAAATATAAATATTTGGTTGAAAATTCTTTAATTTTTTTAAACTGAAAATTAAACTTTTTCATTTACAGTGTAAACGGTTTTGGTAAAAATTTGTCTTTTTAATGAAAGATTTGCATTTACAACCGAATAGTTTTACTTTTAACCAAATACTTAAATTTCCAACCTACAAATATAAATTTTAAATTGAATAGCGAAATTTTCAATAAAAAATTATTAATCTTTAACAAAAAAGAGTTGCATTAAAAAAAAGAATTCCCAATGAAAACGCAGTGTTGAACATCTTAAAAAAAAGAATTTCAACAAACTATTTAAATTTTTAACCAGAGTTGAATTTTCAAACAAGTATTTAAGTTTTCAAGAAAGTAGATGAATTTTTAACCTGCAAATATGAATTTTCGATAGGAAATGTAACATTTGATATTTCAACTAATGCAGATGCTGCCAAGAGACGCATTGTAAAAATAAGGAAACGAATTTTCAATCATGAAGATTAATTTTCCATAAGAGATTCGAATTTTACCAAAAATAGAAAAGTTACTTTTTCGCACAAAACATTAATTTATTTCCGAAAAAAAAGAATTAAAAAAAAGTACATTTTTCAAAACGCCTTCACCCCACATGATAAGTTTTCAAGTATTTATTGGTTCAAAGTGTTATTTTTAATAAATAATTCCACTAATTTCAATGTAATTTGAAGTATAATAATTATTAGTTCAATTTTAAAGAAAGTTTTTGAAGGGTATAAATATAAATTTATAAAAATATTTATATAAATTATATAAAATAAATTTATATAAATATTTA
>NC_046664.1:439208-445786 GCF_010883055.1 Belonocnema kinseyi
ATGGGAAACGATGCAGATGGCCCTTAATGTTTACGTTCTATCCCCCCAAAATCAATACAATGCCATTTGAAGGCAACTCCCAACACTTGACTGAAAGCGAGAGTTTGGTGTTGTTTAATTTGAAACAAAAAAAGCTAAATGTACAGTACAGATGGAATATTTACATTTTCAGCTAAAAAATTAATTTTTAGCTAAAAATAAAAAAACCGATTTTTAACAAACAGTTAAAATTTCACACATAATAATGAATATTCCATCATTCATTTTGTATTTACTATTTATTTAATAAAAATAATTCTTCTTAATACCTATTTTGAATCTAGCGCCAACCACGGACAAGGTAAGTTCGACCCTAAAGCAAGCGCAGTAGTTCATGACGCCACATTGCGATCACCGATGAACTTTATAGTGCTTATTCTCTAAAGTCTAACGTCTCTAATGAAATGCCAGTTCGGTGGTTTGAAGCTTTCGACGTTTTTCGCATTACCCCATTAAATATCTCATAATTTTCCATTTCTCAAATCAAACTTTTAAATTAAATCTTTTTCGTATTTTATTTTATTATAAGTAAGGGGGTGAGTCTCCTACAAAGGTCTGTAGAATAAATATGACGTGAGATTTGACCATGGTCGAGTAGCGGCGCTATCTGTACTTTTAGGCTGAAAATTATTCAAATTCATGGAGAAAATACCAATTTTATTTATTTGTGTTGTTTAAATACGTTTTTTGCGTTTATTTCTCTCGGAAAAATATTTGGTACTCTATGATATATATTCAATAAATTAATAAGTACTAATGACAAATGATGAAAACATAATTTTATTGATTATATACAAATACACTTTTCACAGAGTACCAATAATAATTCTACAAAGAAACATTACATTTTTAGGATTGACATATATGTAAATATTGTAAACTGTGAAATAAGTTAATTTAATTTAATAAGAAATAATATGATTAAAAAAATAAAATAAAGAATTTAGTTAAACTGAATTACAAAAATTAATATTTCTTTATATAGCATGAAAATAATTTACTTTTTTTAGTTATGAACAGTTTATAAAAACTAATTGTGTCATAAAAAATATATATTATTACAAACATGTCGAATGTTTTAAAGACTTATATTATAAAGAATAGGATTTATGGAATAAATAAATATTTATACAAGTTTTAGAATAAACCATGGTATTTTTTAACAATAATTAATTATAAATACATAATATTAATCGAATAAACACTACAATTAGGAACACTGCATATAAAATTTGAGAACGTTACATAACATTTATTTATATTTTATCATTTATGGTAAGCAATTAAGTTACAGCAAGGTTTGCCCGCTTTTTTACTTCAAGTTAGTCTTCTTTAGATAAGCGATTTAGACTTCAGCTAATTATCGCATTTGGGTTTCCAAGTCATATTGTATTAAAAATGCAATAATCAAATATCATTTAGACAAAATATTTTTAATGTTTAATTCTAAAACTTATTTAAATATAAAATAACATTCATTGAAAACAGTTTTATCCAGAAATAATTATTTTTTCAATAATTGTTATTTTAAATTCAAACAATTGTAGAAAATTTAAACATTAAAAATATTTTTTCTATACAAATATTTCACTATATTTATGGAATAATTAAATATTGATTTAATTGATTTGATAAGTCTAAACTGGTTTTAAACTGCTGGCGATCAAAAGGGGATACGCACGAAACGCCGTTGGTTTGGTTGGCAATTTGGTTATATTTTTTTTAGGTCAGATTTTTATTTTTTAATAACATACTACATTAGGAAATTTTATTGTGCATATTTTTAGTCCTATAAATCAATGTGATGATTTTATTAGTTTTCGAAATAATCAAGAAAATGTCACTTTTTGCTGTAATCGCAAAATACGAATTTTTGTGTTCAAATCGCTATAAGTTCTACAATAATAGGCATTTTGTAATCAAAATTTTAGAAAATATGCATCATCAAATGAAAAAACTAACAGTATTTAGATAATTTCAATTAATTTTCACTAAAAATTTATAACGATTTTTATTCTTCTCATGGCGTAAATTAGATATAGTAGTTTCGTTATACATATGATGGTGTATATATTTTGAAATTTGTATTACTAAATTCCCATTCTTGTAGAGCTTATGGCGACCTGAACACACAAAATACGTATTTTGCGATAGCAGAAAAAAGTAACATTTTCTTGATTATTTCGCAAACTAATATAGTCATTACATTTATTTATAGGACTAAAAATATGCGAGCTAACATTTTCTATTGGGTTATCATATTAGGAGATTAAAATTAGACATAAAAAAATATGACCCAGGAGCCATCTAAAACGACGGCACTTCAGGCGGATTCCCTTTTGATCACCAGCGGTCCAATTATATTATAAATTATATCATTAATATTGACTCAAAAATTAGCGGTATAAATAATTTTCGTTGACAAAAAATTTTCATTGCATATATTCGATGACATATTTACTCTAAATCACACTGAAATTTTTAATTTTTCTTATAGTGCGAAGCTTTATTTTTAATTATTTTCAACGTGCACAGAAAAAGATTGTGATCTTTAAAAACAATTGTAATGACTTCAATGTGATTTAAAATTTTTGTATAACAATTTTAATAATTCTTTTATTAATATTAATCGAAAAAGTTGAGAAATAATTTAAATAAAAATACGTACCGTTCCAATAACAGATCCATCTTTTCCAATTATCGCATGCTCCGTAAGAATATCTTCAGAACCAAAATGAATTCCCTTTGTAATTTGGTACGGTATAAACTTCCACTTTTTGGCAGCAATTCGCATGACTAGAATTCCATCCCAAAACAATCTTTTCGTTTATCACAAAAAACCTTGACACATTTTCAGTCTAAAGACATTCATCTTAATTCTAAAGCAAAAAAAATTCTGAAAAATTCCTATTTTATAATTATAAAAGCACAATATTTCACAATTATGACACTTTCCCCTTGCATTTTAATTTTTTCGTCCTAAAAGTACAGCCACCGACGCCCTCGGCCGTGGTCAAAATTTCCGTCACTTTCATTTAAAAGTGCCACGGGCCTGTTATAGATAAACAATTTTAAGACTCTCTTCGCATGCGCACTGCGTGCTTGCGTCATGCGCGCATCAACGTGCGTTACACAGCATGCCTGGCATATGTGCCTCCATGGACGATACATCTGCTTGCTGATCTGAACGCACGTCGTGCGTGGAAATATGTATGGCGTGACTGCGCCATGCGCGCATGATGCGCTAGAATTGTTATCTGGGAATCTACATAGTAGACAGAATATAAGATTGTATTCTTTCACGTTGAAGACACGAGTAGGAAAATGAATAGAAATTGAATGAGGAACGAGTCTTATTGAAGTGTATTTAAAGTTTGAAGAATAATTTATAACAACGCAATGTTTCTTTCGATCAGTTTTGTCTGCTGTAGAATAAGATTTTTATTTAGTTGAGTAATAAGTTCTCTCAGATTTATTTTTGTACATCATCTAAGGAAAAAGTGGTGAACAATAATTGGTTAACACTGCCTCAGCAAATAGTGTAGTTAATAATTATATTCATGAGTATAAGATATTCTACAGGTTTAGTTTAATTAAACACATTCAGGATTTTCATGATCTTTTTAAGAAAACTTTGTAAAAATAGTTTACCTTCAAAATAAGGATGAACTGGAGAACTTACATAAATTTATTTTCATTTTATACCTTTTTTTTCTTAAGAAGAAGTGACAAAGAATGTCTCAAATGTCTGCATAATATATAATTATAACAAAAATCCAAAATTTATTAATGTAAAATTTTATTATGGAACCAAAGCTAAACAAATTCCACAAAATTTAAATCTGTATTTCTCACAAGCGAAAGTAACTTTGTTGTAAAATAGGAATCAATTTTGAACAGAAAATGAGAGAATTACATTTTCAGTTAAAATAATTAATTCTAAATAACAAAGAAGGGAACTTTTGCCAAAATAGCTTAATTTTGAACTAAAACAAGTTAGTTTTCTACCAAAAAATATCAATTTTGAAAAGAAAACGTCTAATTTTTAAACAAGAAAGAAAAAAATGTGCACTAAACTGTAACATATTCAATCCAAGAAGACGAATTTTCTAAAACACAGATGTATCTTTAATCTGAAAATATGAATTTTCGACGAAATTAATTAAACACAGTTGAATTCAACAAAAAACTAATTTTAAACGAAAGAATTTTATTTTCAACTCAAATAAATTAGATCTTTTTAGCGAAAGATATAAATTTGAAAATGAAATAGTCGAAATTTTAACCAAGAAAGAAAAAAATGTCCACTAAATTGTTGATTTTCAAACAATTAACAGTTTTCAAATAAAATAGATTAATTCTCAACGAGAAATATAAAAGTTCATATTATATAAACTCAAAAATACATTAATTTTAAATCAATCACACTTGCATTCAACCAATTAAGATGAATTTTCTAGAAAATCGCTGAATCCTCAACATAAAGATAATAATTTGCTACTCATGACTGACCCCTAAACTTTTATTAATAGGAGATAATATTGTTTTTAAACTCAGTGTCTTCAAAGTGACTACGAATAAAATTCTAAGTTACTGCAAAATAACTGAAAAATTTCAGAAATGGAAATTCCAGAGTAACATTCCAGATGTAACATTCCTAAAAAGAAAAAACCTGCCCGTTTCGCGGGCACATTCTCATTGCGCGCGGCTCGTTGCGCTTGCAAGTTTGAGCGCGCCTAGGGCGCGCGACTGTTAGTTTTCGCGCTTCTGCAAAGTTAATATTAATCCTTTATTCGAAATACTTTTTCTAACTTGAAATTTTAGTCCCGTCAAATTGACTGATGGTAAAATTCTAATACTTTTGTTTTCAAATATGATTGCGAATATAATAAAATCCTTCGAAATTTTTTTTCTTTAAAATTGATTTCTAAACCTTTTGAAAAAGGTCAGAGGCAAAAGTCTTTGCATCCACTTGAAACTATCAGAAAATCTTGAACTTCATTAGAATCTGTTAAATATAAAGTTATGATAATCGTATTTTTTGTCACTTATTTATTATATAATAAATTCCTTTTACTATAATCGGAAGAAAGTTTTTAATAAATATCATACTTCCCAGCCCAAGGTAATCTCAAAACGAACCATATTGAATTCAATATCAAACACTTCACATTTTTAAGATTTTACGTCGAAATTGATTGAATATTTAAATAATTCAATTTTCAATAAAATGGTTAATTTCCAATCATAAAAGATGAATTTTAAACCAAATAATTCAATTTTCAAGAAAAAATTCATTTTGTAACCGAACAGGTAAGTTGATATTCTGAAATGTCTACTTAATTAAGTATAGTCAAAGATTAAGTTTCTCAAAATGAAATTTTTGATTTTTCATTATTTTTTAGGCAATCAAAATTTGAATTTTCGATTTTTCAAGAGAAACCAAAAAGTTGTTACGATAATCTTGTAGACTTTCAAAAAGAAATGTTTTTCTTCTCTTGACTTTTTTTCATATCGTGCGTTTTTTGGCTGAAAATGTTGTTTTTCATTTAATTAAAAAAATTTTTAAAATGCTATAACTTTGAGAATTTTCTTTTTATCGAAGAAAGTTATGAGGATAAATTGTTTTTTCTTTTTAATACTATAAACATCCGTGCATAGAATTTTCAAATTCAGAAAAAAGTGGTCTCAAGCATTTTCAAAAGGCGCTCAATTTTTGAATATTTATCAAAAATGGCTGATTAACGTACTCGTCCTTTCTTTTAGAACCTTCAAAAAGTGTGCCAAAGATGAATTTGATCCGTTCATTTTTTCGAGAGTTATCGTGTTTACGGGCGGACGGCCGGACGACCGGACGGACAGACAAACAGACGCCATCGTAAAAACCTGATTTTCGGATTCAGGGGGTCTCGAAACGTGGACATCCGTTTAAAAACTGTTATGTTAAATTTCAGACAATTCTAATACTTCCTCAATCATAAATGATGAGAATATAAAAAATTAAATAATAATCTACAAGAATGAATTTTCGCTCCCAAAAGATGAATTTTCAAGAAAAAAGTTGAATTCTTAACCATTAGATTCATTTTCAACCCAGTAAGATGAAACATAAAAAAACCAAAGCCTAAATATCAACCCAGGAATGTGAAATTTCTATCAAATGGAAAAATTTGCAAACAAAAAATGTCAACAAAATCAGTTGCACTTCAAACCAAGAAGAATGAATCCTTAACAAACAAAATGGTCTAGCACGTCAGTTTTTGGTGTAACTTTTGGCCAACAAATGGAAATGTTAGGAAATAGTTTGATATGCCTGAGAACCTTTTTTAAATTTATCTTAAAGTTCATTTTTCAAAATGAAAAAACCGTTTCAAATTTTTACACAAATATTTAAAAAATTATTTTTTCTTTTAATCTTGTCAGACCTTCTAAACCTCTTAATCTTTGAAAATTATTTAAATTTTTCCTGAATTTATTTTAAATTCTGCCAATTAAAAAAAATGTCCTTAAAATCTTTCATATTCTTCTTTGAAATTTGT
>NC_046664.1:445886-451495 GCF_010883055.1 Belonocnema kinseyi
TGAAAAAATTGATACTATTTCCTAAGCGCTATGCAAATTAATTACATTTTGCTAAATTAAAACTGTTTTGAATTAACCTACAAAAAATGTGTGTGGGGACGTTCGTTAGCATGTTCGCTATCATTTCCCAGATTTTTAAACCAAAATATTTTATATTCTAGAAAAAAAAGCCGGAAGAACCTAAAACTGGTAAAATCGACAATTTTCTAAGTATCACATGCCCTTAATATAATTCTCGATTCCTTCGTTCGCCTCAAGAAATTTTTTTCCGTGTAATTCTTCTAAAGCAAAGAATCATAGCAAACAGTGATCGAAAAGACATGATAAGTCTATTCGTTATATGAAAATTGAGCCTGGTGGAAAAGTAGCCAAACGAAAGTTTTGGAGAATAAAAAAGGGTCTAATGAACGTTTACGTACTAATGGATTTCTACAATTATCAAAAAAAAAAGAAAAGAAAAAAGAAACACTTTCTAGACATCACTGTTTTTTTTGTTGGTAAAGAGATTGAGAACGAGTTTAGTTCATGGAACAAAACGCGTTTAAGTTTGAAGGTAAGGGTTTTCCTGTTGTGCGCTATTTCCCATCCGACACGAAACCAAGAGTTCAACGGGACACGTAGTAATAATTACAGTTAACTTTAGAGTGTTAGACTTCGTGGAGACCCGTCGCGTCGCGTCTTATGTACCTCGCAGTTATGTACATTCTATCGGAACCTCCTTTTCCTTTTTTTTTTTATTAGACTGTCGGTTCACTCATTTTATTGTCATTCCTGTCCAGACGAGTCTCCTACGAGATCTTGATTTTACTATTGTAGAATAGAATAAAATAGGATAGAATAGAATAAAATAGAATAGAAGTCGAGCGGATCCTCCCACCTTCAATTTTCTGTGTCAGTTTTGTCCTATTTCCCAAGTGGGCCGATCGATATCATCGAGATAGATAGATCATAGAGATGGAGAGTGAGCGACGCACAGTAGGTCAACAAAATTTCCTGTGAACAAATCAAATCCACTCTTAGCCTGCCCTATTCATTTTAGTTAAACTTTTTTTTTAACAGAACCTTTTCAAATTTCGAAAATATTTCTTTGTTTTGATTTTTGATCGAAAATTTGCCTAATTTATTAATTAGGAGCCAAGTTGACACTTTCGTTTAACATTTCAGAGGCAATATTGTTTTAAGATTTTCAGATTTATCAAAGGTCTTGAATCTGTGTTAGAATTATCTATAAATAATTTCCAGTGGGTGAAATCAATTTAGAAAAATGTTTGATTAAGTCATAAACAAATTAATGAAGAAACGTTATTTTTCGAAATTGGCAACGTTGAGCTCATTCAATTCCAAAATCCGTGTATTAAATGTTAGAGGAATGAATGTTTTATTACGATTAATTGAACATAAATGCCTATTGGCAACTATTTAACCAATTTTCAAAAACAAATTCACGCTGTGAATATTTTTCAACGAATAGGCTCAATTTTTTACAAATTCAATTAGGAACTTTTTTCAATCATTTTCAGCTCTAATGCTTTATGAATTTGCAAGAATTAATCATTATTTAAACAGTTTTCGTAAACAAATTTGACGTTGGACTATTTTTCAAAGACAAGACTCAATTTTTTTACACATTCAACAAAAATGTTTTTCTGATTACTTTTTGTTACGATGCTTTGAAAATTCACAATTATCAATTATTTAAACAATTTGAATAAACAAATTAAACATTTGGAATTTTTCAGCGAATAGGTTCAATTTTTGTTTAAACATCAGCTGTACAAAATTTTCCGCAAAGATTCTTCGCAAAGATACTTCTAAATGAAAACAATTGTTAATTATTTAAACAATACTTATAAATGAATTCAGAGTTTGGTTATTTTTCAACGAATGCGTTTAATTTTTGTTTACGGAACCGACTGAGAATGTATTTTCGATAACTCTTCGCTATTATCCTTTTGTTTTTTATAAAAGTTTTTTAAATACTCAATGAGAAAATCAAACTGTTTTTATTATACAGGTTCTTTATTCAGTTCTTGTTGGTTGAAAATTCTAATTTTACATCGTTTGTTAAGAACTTGTTTCTTTTGGTAGAAAATTTATCTTCTTTTTTTGATAAAAATAAAACTGTTTATTTGAAAATTAATCTGTCTTGATGAAAGTTTAATTTTTTTTGCAAATTTGGCCCTTTGGTTCAAATTTTATGTTTTTTCGTTGAAATATCAACTGTTACATTAATTTTAGATTTCATCTGTGTGTGTGTTCAACATGAAACTTTTTGGTCGAACATTTAACTATTATGTTAAATGCAAATAAATCATCACTTTTGAAACATAACCTCCATGAGTCTATTTTGTAGGGTCCCAGAAAATCCCATAACTGAAAAATTGGTGTTTGCGATTTTTGGCACTATTTATGATTTTTTTGCTATTTAAAAAAATGCAAATTTTTTATAATAGATAAATTACTATATTTGTTACTGATAACTTGATGTTCACATAGTTTTTTTAAGAATTATTATTATTTATAATAATATTCTTTAAGAATAATATTAGAAAGATCCAATTATTTCTAAAATTTTCTACTTTTTCTCCAACTTTTAAGTAGAGTAGGTAATAATTAATTATATTTGATCAGTATAATTATTTAAATAATTGATTTACTTTTTAAGTAACTCTTTAAAGCATACTAGAAAGTTGCAGATTTTTCTGAAATATTCAGCTCCTCTTTGACTTTTTAGTTAAAAACGAATAATAATTGACAATAATAATAATTTAAACAAAAAGGCTTGTAGTAATTACTTCAATACAAATTTACATTTAATGTGATTCATGTACAAAATGTTCAGAGTGTTCCAAATGCTTGCTGTATATAAAAAAATATTCACAAAGAAGAAAGAGGTTGTTAAAAATGATTCTATTTATTGTCTATTTTTTCATAATTAAACAGTCAAAGCAAAGTTAAAAATTTCATTTAAAAAACGGAAAAATTCTACAAATTATCTAAGAGAACATAGTTATAAACAATAATATTTCTTTCGAACAATTTTTTTGGTAAATTGCATTAATTATTGCTTAACTCTAAGAGAGGTAGTGCGAAATGAAAAGTGGACAAAAAGTTAAATTTCTAGAGAAAAACAAAACTTTCTAAAATTATTTTAAGATATTGTAAATTATAATAAATTCTTTAAAGAGGTATTTTTATTTAATTGCCGAAAATGATAATACATTTTTTAAATTGTTTAGACAATGTTGATGAACACATCATTATCGTGCACTACAAAAATTTGTATTTAGAAACCGCAAAAAATTAAAATTAACCTTAAAAAATCGCAAAACCCAATTTCGTACTTATAGGGTTTTTTGGGACTCTATAAAACAGACTGCGGATGGTTTATTAAAAAAGTAATTTTCAATTCGTATTCTATTCTTTAAAATGAAAACTCTCAGCTACTTAGAACTCTTTTTAATACCAGCTTAGAAATATAAAAAAAATTTAACAAAATTAGGAAAATTATGAAGATAAGAATTTTTCAAATATGCAGTTAAGATTTAAAAACACAGCCATATAAAAATAGCCTTAAATTAATAATACTTTTTTACTGTACTCGTGTACTTCTTTTTGCGTATTATTTTTTATATTAAAATCTTGGTTTGTAATAGCTAAAGTCTTTGAAACCTCTGCGGCACCTTTTGTCATCGTTGAAAACTTTCTGAAATTGTTTGCAATTTTTGAAAACTGAAAATTTTCTGAAATATTTAACAAATCTTTTAAGTCGTTGAGATATCTTTTACGCTGAAATCTTCCTTAGATTTTTGAAACCTTTCTGAAATCTTTAAAATCTGTTAAAAACCTTCGAAACCTTTGAATTTGTTGCGAAATCTTTGCAATATTTGTCAAATCATTAGATTATTAATTATAGTTGCTATCTCGCTTATTATCTTGAATTACGTCAAGTGATATTAATTCCAAATATTTAGATTAAAAAGCTGGAATTCATACTTCTTAGATATTTGTATTTAATACGTCTACATCTATATTAGTATAAATTTTATTCAGTATCTCCAATAAAAGTAAATGAAGCTGTAATTCGACATGGCTTTTCACAATTATACATAGAACACAAATAGAAAACTAGTCTTTAAATATTTAAATTATTATTATAAATAGTAATAAACTGTTCAAACAATTATTTCTATTGCATCTAACTAATTATTTATTTGCTTCAAGTAAATTGTTGAAAATGACATTGAAAAAAACTAAAACATTCTAATGCGATTCTCAGATCAAATTGTTAAAAACAATAATACATTCTTGAGAAAATGTATATAAAAATCTATATAATCATTAGAGAGAAGTATTTTATTTATTAAAAAAAATTTTTATTTAAAAAAAAGGCAAATCAATCATACTTAGCGTCAAAAACTTGGAAAATGAAATTTTTCACTCATGGTGTTTTTTTGTGAGCCAATAAAAAGAATTTATGCGGATGGTATTTGAAAAGTAATTATTCGTTGGTATTCCATAGATAATTGTTAAAAGAAATGTTGAGTTTCAGCTCGTTTGAACGGAAATTGACGATTCTGAATAAAATTGACAAAAACCTCTTTTTTTGTATGGGAAATACGTGTTCATGAACTTTGCGGAACCTCAAAGAGAGCGTTTACATATTACGTAATATTAAAAAGTAGTGGAGGAGATTCGTGTTACATTACTGTCTGTTATATAGGAGGGGAGGGGGGTTTACCCGATTATGTAACATTTTTAATTTATGAATCTTCTGCACCATCAACTTTATATATCAAAATTTCTAAATAAATAATTTTAATTCGTCATAAAATTTACTTCTAAATTTTTCTAAACATTATTGATAGAAGAAAAAATTTAAATTGTAAATGATGGTTTAATAATGAAAAATAATTCTGTTTTTCACATTTCGCAACCACACTATAATTTGCAAAGTTTCTTACACTTTTAAAGAGATAAGAAAAATTAAATTATGTGTTAAAACTTATTTTGAAAAATTGAAAAAAAAGTCAGAATCTTTTTAATAAATATGACAGACCAGGGGAGACTGCAATTTTTATAAGATTGTTGAAAAAATTTTTGATTTTTTAAATTTAATTTTAAAAGAAAGAAGTCAAGTTTTGAAGATTTTTAAATGTGTGGATAAAGAATATTGAAAACGTTGAGACAATTCTTTTAATATTTTTGGTTTAGAATTTTTATAGGCATAATTTTTCCGGTTTTGAAATTGTTTCAGCAAACTAAATTTTGCAGGGTGTCGACAGAATGAAAAAAATTTCTTAAGATTCATGGAAAAATTTTTGATGGTTGTTTTGTAATGGATTTTAAGACAAAATCTGATTAAGATTAAGGGATTCTCAGAAGTTTTGAAATGGTTAAAAAATAATTAAAACTTGTCAGAGGTTTCTTAAGAATTTTGTTAGATTTCAAGAAAAAGAAAAACATTGTTGCAGATTCCAAGGAAATATTAAACTAATTGTTTATTTTGAAAAACTAATGTTATGAGATTATACCACAAACTCTCGCTTTCAGTCAAGTGTCTGAGGTGGCCATAAAAATAGCCTTAAACTGATTGGGGGGGGGGGGGG
>NC_046664.1:451536-451818 GCF_010883055.1 Belonocnema kinseyi
CGCCTGAATCGTTTCCAATTGGAAAATACAGGGTGTCCCACCACCTGTGGGGCAGCGGGCAATGGTGGATAGACAAAAAAAAATGAGACAAAAATTCAAATCCAAGAATGTTGTGCGGTCATTTGTTTAGAAACTACAGAGCAGCAAAGTTCTGTGTAGGTGTGACGCCGCGCGTAGTATGAGTGCCGGTTAGAGCCAGGGAGGTTGGCGGCGCGGCGTCCCAGCGAAAGCGGCACTCACACTACGCGCGGCGTCACACCTACACGGAACTTTGTTGCTTTG
>NC_046664.1:451918-454443 GCF_010883055.1 Belonocnema kinseyi
GCCGAAAATTCGATAACGAACATGGTTCGCTTCTCGAAGTCAAGAAGAACTATGTCAGGCCTCGAGTGAGCAACAGAAACAATTGTCGAGAATATAAAGTTCAAGTATATGCGGCACTTCCCATTCTCGAGAATTGACTCAATTTCCCTAGGAGCATTTAGAGGAGCGATATTAAGGTCAATGTCGCAGGAGTGACAGAGATGGTAATAAAGCACTCTTAGTGCCGCATTGTGCCTTTGAATGTAGGTCGTTCCCGCGTGAGTTGACAACTAGATAGTATGTGAGCTAAATGCTCGGGGTGTGCATGGCACGCCCTGCAGCTATCATCGGGAATGTCTTGGCTCAAAATGTGGCGACGGTATGTTAAGGTAGAAATCACAACGTCTTGGCATGCAAAAATGTAACCCTCTGTACCAGACTTCAATCCGGGCAATTTAAGGAAAGCAAACGTTAGCTCACAAGACTTTGACTGATCCTTCACATATCTTCGGAAGATGCAGTGCATCCTCTTATCGAGGAGCTGTTCACGAAAGTTTTTCTCTTGTGCTTTCTTAATACGGGCTTTCAGGAGTGAGTACTCGAGATAGATAAGATTTGATGCATTTTGCTCACCCCTAATACTGAAATGAAGTCCGACTGTTTCAGCAGCCTCATCCGCTGCTTTGTACAGAAACGCTCCTTTGCCCACTTCTTCGTGATTCCTGACCATTTTAAGAAAAGGGTTTCTTCCGTTTGCAACTCTATGTGCTGTACCCAGAATAATCCTGTTGTGAAGACATTCAAGACTCAATATTCAGCGACCCCCTTGACGGCGTGACATGTACAGTCGCGGAACGGAAGACTTAAGATGCATGCTTTTGTTCATGTGCATAACCTTTCTTGTCCCGATATCAAGAGATCTGAGCTCGTTCTTCGTCCATGGAACTACTCCAAATGAATAGAGTACTACTGGGACGGCAAGCATGTTCGTTGCAGATACTTTGTTCCTCGCCGACAGTTCGAAAGACCAAATTTGTCGGATGAGACTTTTGTATCTGCTTCGGAGAGTATCCTTTATAGATGTCACATCCTGAATGCGGCTCTGTGGCACGCCCACGTATGTATAAGTCTCTCCAGCGCAAAGGTGTCGTATAGCGCTTCTATCAACGAGCTCAGGATCTTCAGAGATGCCATTAAGTATTCCTCGCTTCAAATAAACCTTAGCGCATTTGTCTAACCCAAATTCCATTTCAATTTCCTTAGTATATTATTCGACAATCCCTAGAGCTAGATGTAGTTGCTCTGTGTTTTTAGCATAGATCTTAAGATCTATCACCTCCTCAGTAATGATGAGTGGGCATTCTTCATCAGGTGTTATGAGGGCACCACACAGCTCCTTGAAGCTATTTATATTTTCTGAGTCTTTGTCCAGTCTATGCTGCACTTCGTAGACTTCTCTCCAAAATACTTCGACCTCTTTTGGTTTGGGCGGGTGGTCGATAGTAACCGGAGGGTCTTGGAAGAGTCGAGATGGTTCAGAGAGAAACTGTTGATTTTCTCTGACCCACCTCTCCCTCCGCTCTAGACTTCTCTTAGCGTCAGATATTATCCGTATTCTCTCAACAATATGCTGCCTGTTGGTCAGCAGCTTTGACTAGTTAAGTGTGTGATAACGGGTCCGGAGTTCACGCGCGAACTTTCGAACCTTGGCTGTAACATTCCTTCGAGATGTGATTTAGTCAATCACAAACTGAATGCGGGACGCGTACTGTCTTGTCCAGCCTATCGTTATGGCAAGTTGATGCATTCGTCTATGGTCTTATCATCAGCCATTGGTTTTGTTTTACGGAACGCATCGGCGAAAGCTCTCGCTGAATTATATACACAATAATTGATAGCCCAGAGGTCGGATTCTTCGCAAAGCAAGTCGTGATTCAGTCGCTCCGTCCACCTAAAGTTCGCGAGATCCCGCCGATCCATCGCATTGAATCCATTTTCATTGGATCCCCAGCTCTGAAGTGGTTGGCACTGTTGGGCTGAGAAAGGGGTGCTGAAAGCGAGAATTTGGTGTATTTGGTTAAAAAATTTATTTTTACATTCTCATCAGAGAAGGTATTAGATTTGTGTAAAATTTGACCCCCCCTGAAGTTTTTTTCAAATATCCATGTTTCGAGACCCCCTGAATCCTAAAAACAGGTTTTTACGAATGTTTCTGTCTGTATGCCTGTATGCCCGTCCAACAATTTCACAGTATTTCAAAGATTCTCAAATATATAAATGTATTATCAAAAAAAAAATTAAACCAAAGGGCCTATGACAAAGGCACCGAACACGTCTTCGGGTTGCGGATAGAGGGTTTCTGTACCAAAGGTTTCTGCTGAATATTGTTACAAAAATTAATAGGCAGTCGCGGACAATTGTGCAGGGGTGGTCCTGAAGGAATGAACCCCCAAGCGGAGGTGTGAAAACCGTGCCGAAAGCTGAATGGCACCTGGGTGAGGTGTCTAGAACGATGACTCTGGGATACCGGGCGACCTCTCAGAGTA
>NC_046664.1:454543-455755 GCF_010883055.1 Belonocnema kinseyi
TGCGCCAAGGTTTATTTGAAGCGAGGAAAACTTAATGACATCCCTGAAGATCCTGAGCTCGTTGATAGAAGCGCCATACGACACCTTTGTGCTGGAGAGACTTATACATAGCTGGGCGTGCCACAGAGCCGCATTCAGGATGTGACATCTATAAAGGATACTCTCCGAAGCAGATACAAAAGTCTCATCCGACAAATTTGGTCTTCCGAACTGTCGGTGAGGAACAAAGTATCTGCAACGAACATGCTTGCCGTCCCGGTACTACTCTATTCATTTGGTGTAGTTCCACGGACGAAGAACGAGCTCAGATCTCTTGATATCGGGACAAGAAAGGTTATGCAAATGAACAAAAGCATGAATCTTATGTCTTCCGTTTTGCGACTGTACATCTCACGCCGTCAAGGTGGTCGCGGAATTTTGAGTCTTGAATGTGTTCACAAGAGGATTATTCTGGGTACAGCACATAGAGTTGCAAATGGAAGAGACCCTCTTCTTAAAATGGTCAGGAATCACAAAGAAGTGGGCAAAGGAGCATTTCTGTACAAAGAAGCGGAGGAGGCTGCTGAAACACTCGGACTTGACTTCAGTATTAGGGCCGAGCAAAATGCATCAAATCTTATCTATCGCGAGTACTCACTCCTGAAAGCCCGGATTAAAAAAGCACAAGAGAAAAACTTTCGTGAACAGCTCCTCGATAAAAGGATGCACGGTATCTTTCACAGAAATGTGGAGGATGAGTCAATGTCGTGTGAGCTAACGTTTTCTCTACTTAAATCGCCCGGATTGAAATCTGGTACGAAGGGTTTCATTTTGGCATGCCAAGACGGTGTCATTTCCACCTTAACATACCGTCGCCACATTTTGAGCCGAGACATTCCCGATGATAGCTGCAGGGCGTGCCATGCACACCCCGAGCATTTAGCTCACATACTATCTAGTTGTCCAACTCACACGGGAATGACCTACATTCAAAGGCACAATGCGGCACTAAGAGTGCTTTATTACCATCTCTGTCACTCCTACGGTATTAACCTTAATATCGCTCCTCTAAATGCTCCTAGGGAAATTGAGTAAATTGTCGAGAAGGGGAAGTGCCGCATATACTGGACCTTATATTCTCGACAATTGTTTCTGTTGCTCACTCGAGGCCTGACATAGTTCTTCTTGACTTCGAGAAGCGAACCATGTTCGTTATCGAATTTTCGGCACCAG
>NC_046664.1:455855-457382 GCF_010883055.1 Belonocnema kinseyi
AAAGAGGGAGCTCTTCTTAATATTTTGATACCAAAATCATGTCGATACACCTTACCGACTGCGAGTAAAGCCACCCACGCTTTAACTTGACAGACTGTACATATATGTATATATCGATATATAATAATATGAATATAATATTCTACACGTAAAAAAACATAACCTCAAAATCGTAGCATCCAAACCTGGAAACATTCAAATACCAATTTCTTGATTTTATTTCGAAGCGGATCGAGATATAAATAAAACCACCGAAGTTTTCCGACCGGCAATCATGCACCTTCGAGTTTTAAAATTCAGAAGAGCAGAAATGGGTTGCGCGCGCAACCCAGTCATTTATATCGCCTTCTACTATATTCTTACGGACATAGGCCTGTGATAGTATAGGACCATATCTCGTTTCAGATCTGGGATCACTGTGTCACACCGCGCTACGTACACTGCGATTCGGTTTTATTTCTATAATTGTGGCAAGCGTGCTTGTCGAAACCAGCATTGGAAAAAAGGAGCTCTACTTTTAAATTTCACACACGTTAGTGACACTGCTTTCTGACAATTATTTTCTTTTTCCTTACTGATACGAGTTTAGTACTTGTTTTGTTTGGCCCATTCTTATCTGGATACACCGCTGCTAAAATTCCTGTTAGTAAAAGATGTTATAATCCTTTTGGGTGGTGTGGCCAGTAATACTTTATCAAAAAGTAATCCTGCATTTCTCAAACTAGAAAAATAGAAAGTTGTTTTCTCTCTACAGGCATGTTTACGAATTCTCGGAGTTTAAATTATTAGTTCGGTGTTTTTGTTTGCAATATTCTTCATATGTCAAGATTTCTTTTACACGCCCTAAGATAGTTTTCCGGCGATCGATTTTTTTCTCCAGATCTATGTACCCTTTTTATAAATTTATCGAGATCCTTCAAAACCATATTATCAGTTATACAATGGCTAGCTTTTTCTCACAATATAAAATGTCTACAAAAATGTAAGTATTTTCTTCCACTAAAAATATTCTGCTACTGAATAGAAGCTTTCCCCGTGAAGCACGACGAAAAATTGAAATGTTCTTCCTAACAGTAAATGATCCAGATACAGTTTTAAATATTCTCGACAAATTTGATAAAAAAGCAGATGCGAAATAAATTACTACTACATATTGTAACCTAATGGGGGAGTTACATTATAGCTCATATATAATTACTAAAAAATTACTGAAAAAGAAAAAGTTTGGTTTTATTGTTTTCTAAAAAAAAACATCCAGACAAACGAGAGAAGAGCAAACTATGTGCAAATGAAAACTGTCCAGGATTTCGTCATGCAAAGCTTCTCAAGAAGAATTCTTTGGACATCTATCATTGATGATGATCCTCAATTTTATTGGTAAATATCATAATATAATTAAGTATCTATCCTGGAAACGGTAATGTATGTGGTTTTATCACTCCTTTTCTTTCCCTACTCGGGCAAAGTTCGGATCCGACTTGAATGCCTCCCCCTTTTCCACCCACTGCCTGCTGGTAAAATACAGCA
>NC_046664.1:457392-465240 GCF_010883055.1 Belonocnema kinseyi
GATAAAATACAGAAATTGGGTTGCCACCCCTTTTCTACCAACCACCTGCTGGTTAGGTGCAGCAAGCGATCTCCCATCTCGTCACACGTCTTCATCCCTACTTTCCGCCGCCTTTACCCTCTCCTTCCTCACGCTTTCTATGCTGTGCCTCTACCACCATTTCTCCGAAATTGCTTGTCACGCACCCAAAAATTACTGTCTAGTATTTCAACCCCTTTTGTTTTTCTTCCTTATTACCTTAAAGGAGCTTGTATTAATTTTAAAGTAAGTATTTAAACTTTAAAATCTAGTTGTTAAATTTTTAACCAAAAATATGTATTTTTAAACAGAAAAATTAAATCGCTAAGGAAAAAAACGAACTTTCAATCGAATACAGGATTTTCAAACCAAAAAGTTACATTTCAACTAAAAAATAATAAATCATTACCAAAACACCACTGTTTCTAATAACATTAAAAAATTATCAATCAAGCAGTTAACATTTTTTAAAAGAAATAAAACTTTTTTTTAAATAATGTAAGACAGTATTTTGATTTTAATACCTACTTATTTATTTTTTCACTGAAAAAAAGCATTTTTAACAAAATTCATAAATTCTCCACTAAATAGTAGAATTTTCAACTAAAAAATATGAATTCTTAAACAAAAAGTTTTATTTTCTAATGAAAAAAAAAAAAAACGAATAATTTAACAAAATTTAAGATTTTTTAAGTAAAATGTTGAAGTTTCAACTAAAAAAGTTGAATATTCAGACCACAAGATTAATTTACTGCGAATAAAATACGAATTTTTAATCAAATTTGAGAATTCTCAACCAAATAGTTAAATTTTTAATAATGAAACAATTTACAACCATATGTACTTTTAGAAGAAGAAATTATTCTCAATTCTAAATAATAATACGCAGTAAACCTCAGGAATAAATTTTATCTTTGAATTAGATAAAAACGCTACAGCCAGTTTATCTGACGAACGATAAAATTGATCTGACGAAATCTAAAATTTATCTGATAAAGATCAAATTTATCTGAAGAAATATCAAATTCACCTGACGAAAAGATTTATTTAACATACGTGATATGTCAAACGGCTGCGTCTAGGTTCACCGAAAAAAAGTCCTATATAAATTTTTAAATCACCGGGGTATTCATTTTTTGAGTCGTCTCACTTTATTTAAACGATTTTAAACAACAAATAATTCACCTACACTTACAAAATACATAGTACTTTACTTTTTTTGATCAAATATTTAGTTTTTGTAATTTAATAAATTAAAACAATTTAAAAAATGAATCTACTTTAGTAGAAATTAGATCTTTCTTAAATAAAAATTCAATTGTTTAGTTGACTATTTTATTATTTTTAAAAAGTTATTCTTCTCAGTTGAAAATTCTACTGTTTTGTTGAAAATTTCTACTTTAGCGTTAGAAAATTATCTGAAATCTTTGCTTAGTAGAAATTTCATATTTCTTGAATAAAAATGCAACTACGTATTTGGTAGAAAATTAAATGATTTTGGTAAAAAAACTTCCTTTTTGGTTTAAAAGAATTCGTGTTTTTCTATTAAAAATTCAATCTTTTTCATAGACCATTATTTCCGGTTTAAAAATTCATATTTTGCTAGGGAAAATCACCTGAGATCTTTTTTAATCGAAAAACCAACTTATTTTTAATTTTAATTTATCTTTTTTATTTAAAAATTCGTCTGTTTTTATGGAAATATTTTTTGCATCAAAATGAACCTTTTTGAATAAAAATTTTTGTTCTTTGTTTGAGAATTCAGCTGTTTCCTTAAGAATTCACTTTTTTCTGAACGATATATATTTTTAGTTGAAACGTCATCTATTCGTTGAAGAGCTTAACTATTTTAAAAAAAAATTATCCTTTTAAATTGATAATTGAACTATTTCATTAAACGTTAAACTACTGTTTTATTCCATTTATAAGATATTCAATGTTAAAAGTATTACAAGATGAAAATGCTTGTAACTGAATATTAAAAATCAAGGAAAATGAAAAATTAGTAAAGAAAAAATCTTGGGAATTTTGAAAATGAATTTCTCACACACAATGCTTTTTTCTACTAGCAATAACTAACAAACCATTTCTGGAAACTAAAAATTAAAAACTAAAAATTAAAAATTAAAACTTTCTATCATCAATAATCAAAAACAAAAAAATTCAAGCCAAACAAAAATTGCTGAAAAAGGCAGAACATGGGGTTTTGTTAAATAGCTTGTTAATATCAGTTGCACACATTTTTAAATATATTTTTAAACTTTATTTATGAATATTTAATTTGTTTCTGGTAATATTGATTGTAAAACCAAATGTTTTAGCAAGAAGATGACCAAAATTGGCGTAATATTTACAAAATGTGTCATTCAAAATTCAAACTTTTTATTTTTAACATTAAAAATCATTTTCCAAACGATGTTAAAGATTGTCTTTAACATTAGCTTTCTTAAACACGGTGAGTATTTACACACAAATAAATTTGAGAAATTTTTAGAGAAAAATATCTTTCTTGCAGGTAACGACATTTTGACTGTTTCCTTAAATCGACGTAAATATCCTTATATTTATTTCTTTATATTTATTTTTATTTATTTATATACTTATATTTTATACAAAATACATGAATTTAAATAAAATTATAATTGTTAACTAATAAAAATGAGTTTTTAACCAAAACTAGAACTTTTGAATTAGAAGTGAAAAAAAAATCTATTTTTCAAGGAAATCAAATTTTCAACAAAATATTTGAGTCCTTAACCGAAACCGATTAATTTTTATCCTAGCAGTTGCATTCTTAACTTTTTAAAATGTTTTAAGGCCTTTTCAGACATTTACTTTAAACTAATTTTTCAATATCAAAAATCATTAAAATCTTTTTTTTGTAATCTTAGGAAACATTATTCATTCTTTTGAAAGCTTTAAGAAATAAAAATATTAATTAAAATTATTTGTGAGTGTACAAAAACTTCTCAGTTACGCAGAATTGAAAAATATTTGTTAAAAATTTCCAAAATTTTGGGAAATAACTTTAAACATTTTGAAATCTTTTTTTTAATTTGGATTAAAAAATTCATTTCTTAAAATAATTCATAAAATAATAAAAGTTTTGAAATTCTGCCATGAATTTAAAGAAAAATGGTTTATCACTGAAAACATTTCAATACTCTGAAAAAACTCATTTTTTCAGAACCGCGAAGTATGTACAGTTTAAAAAATAAAATGTTTTATAGTTTACTTAAGATTAAATTTTTTGCAATCTCTTGATATTCAAAGTATTTTTTTTAACATCAAACAGTTAACTTTTCAAATTATAAACTCCTTTTTATAGAAGTTATAAATCAAAAAGTATACAAATCTTCTTGTCATGTACATGTACCAACTTAAAAATTAAAAAATAATTTTAAGAACATTTTTTAATGTATTTTATATCCACAGATGTAAAAAATGATGATAACCAAAATTGTAATGATTTATGATTGAAAACGTGAATTTCCTGTTTGAACAGGCTGATAAAACGGCAAAACGATAATTGTTTTGAATTTTTGTTTAAATCACTGAAACAAATTAAATTCGAGAACACAGCAACTGACACTTCTAACTCAATTGGAATATCAAGCAACATATTAAAAACTAAAAACATTTTCTCTTATACTGCAGAAACAAAGTCAATTAAAAAATTTACCTCTTTCGCTTAAAAATATTTTATTTAATGAAAGAATCCTGATTTTTAAGTTACACCTGAAAAAATAAATTTTGGAAATGTTGGAAACACAAAAAAAACTCTCAATCAAGAAAAAAATGTTGCGAAAGAAATGTTTTTAAATGCCAAAGTTTTGTAAATTTAATTCAGTAAGAATCAAATCTTTCGTTTTAATATGGAATGCATCACATTTAAATTGATTGAAATTGTTTTTATAACAAACAAAAAATCACTTTATTTAAATATAAGTACTGTGCTTGAAATTGTAACTGTGGTTGATCATCTTTTCCAAACTTAGAATATACAGTTAGAATAATTTCGACAAAATTCGTTTTTTCCCTTTCAAGTTGATTACAAATATATCGCAGGGACAATTTCTAGTCTCATATAAATTATAAGATTAATACTAGAGTATACATTATTTGCTGTGATAAAACAAGAAAAGGATTATTTAACAAATTTTTAAATACCTCAGTAATAAATTTTTGCTCAGTGAGACAAATGACGCTCCTGTTTACTCTAGTCCTGTGATTTACGATTTTTATCAATTCTATTGGTAAATACAATAATATAATAATAATGAGCCATTTTTACTAATGTTCTCAAGGTTTCCACAAATTCCAATTTGTCCAAAATTATCACTAATTTAATGTACTAGTATATATTTATTGCGGGAAAAATAAAATATGTGAATTATAAAAAATATGACTGTATAAATCCCCTGTTTCGTATGAAATTTTTTCGAATCAAAATACTTTCTGATTTTTTAGTAAATGTAAAATCAAGCCAATCAAAAAATAAAGTTCTTAAATTAAAATATTAATAACATTCTTTAAATTATATTTATTGCCATGTGGTTTCAAATTTTACATATGTTTCTTCGGGTCTATTTTTAGAAACTTTATTTGAAGTCTTATTTGTCATATAAGATTTGGCTGCAGTTTTGTTCACAGGCACCTTTTGCATATTGTTTGGTTAAAAAAAAAAGAACTATTTCTAGTTTCAAAAGTAAATTTGACATTTAATGTTCAGACAGATTTTATATTTCTTTTTACAATAAGCTAAATAAGTTTTATTTCATTTCATTTCGCTAAAGTCGATTGCATTCTACTTTTAAAAATAAATTTATACCCAAATATTTACAGGGTCGAATGTTTTTGAACTGATTTTCCACAAAAACGTAATAATAAAATACTTTGTAAGCTAAATTATTGTTCGAATTTTACATAGACTTCAACCCCATTTTCTGCTTTTTTATTTCTGAATTATGATATTCATCCACTTTTTCTACTCACAAGTTATTCATCCGGAATGAATAACAAAACCTTCCAAAACTATAAGGAGTCTGAGCCTTTTTGACACTTTAATGAACACAATTAATGCGACATTACTATGTTCCTGCGCATTCTGAAAATAAAAGTCTGAACAAAAAGAAAGTAATGTTATAAAATGGTGTGATAATTAATTAAAAAAGAAAGTGTATTATTATGGTTAAGTGCACATTTTTAAAAATAATTTCGAAAGAGCAGTGAATGGATAACCATAACCTGTCACCTTAATCCAAGTTTGGCCAATAGTCGGCAAAAATATTGCCGAAGCTCGGCTGCCATTATCGCGCCAATGACGGAATGGTAACTACGGCCTGCACTTGGCAGCCAAGGTTTGGCTGCCATCGTCGGCCCAACACTGGGTACCAGTATTGGACCAAACCTGGCTGCTATCGTCGTACCATTGCCGGATTGATAACTATGGCCTTGACTTGGCAGCCAGGGCTTGGCTGCCACTGTCGGCCCAACACTGGCTACGGTCTAAGGATATGACAAAAAAGATATTTAAAAAATAAATATTAATTGATTGCGAGTACTTTGAATATAAATATTAATGGTCCAGTTTAGACTGAATACATATATTACATTTTGAACATTACATTACAAATAAAATTTCTAACGCTACGGGGTATCGAACCTACATCTATATACCTAAATCTATCGTCTAGCAGTCGGGCGTGCTAACTACTCCGCTAAACTGACAAGTTGAAACTCTGTGAAAAAGCCATCCTCATAATCTGCAGTTCCGAAAAGTTAAAGAACCAAATTTTAAGCTCCCTTTTTCTAATTATTTATTATTATGTGACGTTGTGTAAATGTAAAATACACGAAATGTTAACAGGAATATCAATACACTAATTTTTAAATAAATTATTTAAATCGATTACAATTTTTCTTCGCGTAATATTTCATTTTTTTCCGTTGTAGCCTGATTTACAACTTTTTGCAATGACAGGAAATGTAATTTGTATAAACATTAACAATTTTTAATGACAGAACTTAACAAATTTCATCGTGAACTTTGACAATTTTTCATTACATTTTTTTTATCTTTCGTATAAGATTTGTTTATTAGGTGCTAAAACTAAGACTTGATGAAACAAAGTGCCGATTCTGGGCCAATCATCGGTGGAGAATCGGCAAATATAAATAGCCAATATAGGCTGCCAGCACTAGCTCAACATTGGGCCGATTTAAATAAAACATTGTTTGCCGTGGTAAAAGTGACACTTGGCCCAGTAATGTGCGATCCCTGGGCCAGACTTTGGCTGTTCCTCGTGAAACATGGTTCTCCGTACTAAAAGTGAGACTTGGCGCAATAAAGTGCCGATACTGGGCCAAGCATCGATGGAGGATCGGCAAATATAAATAGCCAATACAGGCTGCCAGCACTGGCTCAACACTGGGTCGAATAAAATGCCGATATCGGCCCAATATCTTTAGCCGACCTTTGGCTGCCAAAATTGGACGAACGCTGGGCCGTGTATTCAGCTCCGGCAATTCGCACTTGGGATGTGATCCCGAAAGATTTTGATTTCCTTAAAACCTTAAAAACCTTACCTATAAGTGTCTTATAGTGTAAAAGTCTTAGGCAAAGTAATAGTCTTAAAGTGTAAAAATGGCTATTTTTAATCATGTTTTAGGCAATATGACATGATCAGCTAATTTTTTCATAAAAACTGCTAGCGCCATCGTTTAGTCTTCCTTTTTATCTTTCATTTCAATTTTTTAGCATCCTGGAACGGTTTTGTTTTCTCCAAGATATGACACCAATTTTCGCCTTTTTGGGTTAGGAAGTTTCAAAAACCTAACGTATAGAAAAATTTGAATAACGGATGCTGTTGTAGGATAACAAAATCCTTTGGGATCACATGGTCCGGTCTTTTGGTACAAAAAATTTGTCATTTGTGTTGGACTGTGTTGGCAAACCAATTTTTTTGTTAATAAACAAAGGACAGGAAATCCATCATGCCATTTCACCCGTTAAAAATCTTAACGGAAGCCGAAAATAAACATCTACTCAAGAGCGAATCGCTAAATCGTAAACAATGGACAGGCGACACCGAAAGTAGAACGTCTGCCAGCTGCCACAGAAAACATGACTAGAAGGCTAATACACGTACACTGCCTCCACTTCCCACTACGACAAGCAGCACCGGCCTGGTCGTCATAGTAGCCGACAACCAGTACGGGACAGTGAGTCCGCTACTAGTCACGAGAGGCAGCACTAGCTAGCTATCCCCTCAACCTTTGGCCAAGTTCTGTCGACGAAGGGAGTATATCGTGATACGTCCAAACGCTGCTAGCGCTTTTATTCCGTCGAACCTCTAAGTAGATTTGCGGAGGTGTGGAGTTCGGTACCTGTCGCTGAATGGTGGAAACCATTAGCCGCGAAATATAGGTCAGGTTTCAAATAAAATGATTGACTTCGTACACAGATTTTAACTTGTTAATTAAACTTGAATGTTTATTATAATTCCTCCATATTTAATTGTTCATGAATGACATATTCCGGGATAGTGTTCCTGGTATAAACAACTATGATAATATAATGTAGTTCGTGGTAAACGCGACAGATTTGAAAAGGCTGGTAAGTTCTAACCTTAAAACTTCGAAACACATCCGGACACTAGTCGCGTAACGCAGGAACGCCACTTTTTTTAGTTCTCTATGCCTTTAAATAAACTAATAATTTTCTAAGTCCAATTTAATGAAAATACTTGGGAGGCTAGGAGTCGCAAGTTCAAGGTTTAAAAGAGCGCGCCGAAATCTGAATGTTCTGACGTTTTTGTGCTCTGTATA
>NC_046664.1:465340-468312 GCF_010883055.1 Belonocnema kinseyi
ATTTCAGCCATAACCACGTCTCACAACCGTGAGATAGGTGGTTACAGCCTGTAAAGGAATCAATACGACGATCCAGCAAAAGCCTCGTGCACCCTAAGAACACGAAGCTACCCAAGGACAACCGCCTTCTGCATTTTTCCCGCAAGTGTTCTAGCATATTGTTGACACGCAGGGATGCTTTTTAAGCCAATAGCAAGTGAAAGCTTGGCACCTCCAAGAGTGCCGATAAGGACGATCAATTTAACAGAATATTCCGGGTACAATCGTTGCAACTCCCTTATAAGGTCTCGATACCTCTCTTTCTTTTCATTCTCCTTGGTTATGATGTTTCTTCAGCTGGTGCCGAAAATTCGATAACGAACATGGGAGCCTTGAGTGAGCAACAGAAACAATTGTCGAGAATATAAAGTTCAAGTATATGCGGCACTTCCCATTCTCGACAATTGACTCAATTTCCCTAGGAGCATTTAGAGGAGCGATATTAAGGTGAATGCCGCAGGAGTGACAGAGATGGTAATAAAGCACTCTTAGTGCCGCATTGTGCCTTTGAATCTAGGTCGTTCCCGCGTGTATTGGACATCTAGATAGTATGTGAGCTAAATGCTCGGGGTGTGCATGGCACGCCCTGCAGCTATCATCAGGAATGTCTTGGCTCAAAATGTGGCGACGGTATGTTAAGGTGGAAATGACACTGTCTTGGCATGCAAAAATGAAACCCTTCGTAACAGACTTCAATCTGGGCGATTTAGGGAAAGCAAACGTTAGCTCACAAGACATTGACTGATCCTTCACATTTTTGTGGAAGATACCGTGCATCCTCTTATCGAGGAGCTTTTCATGAAAGTTTTTCTCTTGTGCTTTTTTAATCCGGGCTTTCAGGAGTGAATACTCGAGATAGATAAGATTTGATGCATTTTGCTCGACCCTAATACTGAAGTCAAGTCCGAGTGTTTCAGCAACCTCCTCCGCTTTTTTTCAGAGAAACGCTCCTTTGCCCACTTCTTTGTGATTCCTGACCATTTTAAGAAGAGGGCCTCTTCCATTTGCAACTCTATGTGCTGTACCCAGAATAATCCTGTTGTGAAGACATTCAAGACTTAATATTCCGCGACCCCCTTGACGGCGTGAGATGTACAGTCGCTAAACGGAAGACTTAAGATGCATGCTTTTGTTCATGTGCATAACCTTTCTTGTCCCGATATCAAGAGATCTGAGCTCGTTCTTTGGCCATGGAACTACTCCAAATGAATAGAGTAGTACCGGGATGGCAAGCATGTTCGTTGAAGATACTTTGTTCCTCGCCGACAGTTCGGAAGACCAAATCTGTCGGATGAGATGTTTGTATCTGCTTCGGAGAGTATCCTTTATAGATGTCACATCCTGAGTGCTGCTCTGTGGCACACCCAGGTATGTATAAGTCTCTCCAGCGCAAAGGTGTCGTATAGCGCTTCTATCAACGAGCACAGGATCTTCAGGGATGCCATTAAGTTTTCCTCGCTTCAAATAAACCTTGGCGCATTTGTATAACCCAAATTCCATTCCAATTTCCCTTGTATATCGTTCGACAATCCCCAGAGCTAGATGCTGTTGCTCTCTGTTTTTAGCATAGATCTTAAGACCGTCCATGTAAAATACATGAGCGACCTTGTACTTTCGATCTGCAGGTTTGTCGCACAAGTATCCGTCGGAATGGCGAAGTGTGTGTCGCCCTGAAAGACACCTCTCTGAAAGGTGACCTTGTTAGTTGTCACACGATTTTTGCCAGATGAGATAGTAAATCTGGTTTTCCAAAGCGGCATCAATCTCTCTATGCATCCAACTATTTGCGCATGAACCTTTAAGATTTACAAAAGACAAATGATAAGTCTATGGGAGGTCGAATCGAAAGCTTTCCGATAATCAATCCAGGCCATCGATCGGTCACGCTGGTAGAATGCTGCATCTTTGCAGACACATCTATCGACGAGCAGGTTCTCCCGACATCCGGCGACGCCTTTCTTTGAGCCTCGTTGTTCATACATTTCTTGCCACACAGGTTCAATTGCCCGAACAATCCTATCATTTAGGATAGCTGTGAATATCTTATAAAGTGTGTTCAGACAAGTTATTCGCCTGTAATTCTTCGGGTCAGCTAAGTTGTCTATTTTCGGTAGGAGTATTGTGCGCCTTTCCACCAACCACTCTGGAATCGGCTCTTCCGACTTCAAATATGAGGTGAAAATACGGGCCAAATGCTGATAGGTTGAAGAAAACTTCTTCCACCAAAAGGTTTTGATACAATCTGCTCCCGGTGCGGGCAACACATAACTCCTTGAAGCTATTTATATTTTCTGAGTCTTCGTCCATTCTATGCTGAACTTCGTAGACTTCTCTCCAAAATACTTCGACCTCCTCTGGTTTGGGTGGGTGTTCGACAGTAACTGGAAGGTCTTGGAAGAGTCGAGATGGGCCAGACTTCTCTTAGCGTCAGATAGTATTCGTATTCTCTCAACAATATGCTGCCTGATGGTCAGCAGCTTTGACTTGTTAAGTGTGTGATAACGGGTCCGCAGTTCGAGCGCGAACTTTCAAACCTTGGCGGTAAAATTTCTGCCAGATGTGATGTAGTCAATCACACGCTGAATGCGGGACGCATACTGTCTTGCCCAGCCTATCTTTATAGCAAGTTGATGCATTCGTCTTTTGATCTTATGATCAGCCGTTGGTTTTGTTTTACGGTTCGCATCGCCCAAAGCTCTCGCTGCATTACACACACAATAATTGATAACCCAGAGGTCGGATCTATTGGATGCCTGCCCGCGGTTGGTCTTAGTGTCGCCTCTCTTTCTTTGTTGCAGGCTTGTTCTAGCAGTGGTAGAGTAGGCGTTCTACTTACATAGCCCCTTTTACGGAGTAGTTCAGCATGGTTTCGCAGACGTTGCTGCGAAAAGTGAGATAGCTCCGGGTGTTTCTCGCACCACAGAGCATGCAGC
>NC_046664.1:468412-471373 GCF_010883055.1 Belonocnema kinseyi
TAAATATGAATACAATTGACAGGGAGAAAAAAATTATTTCTTTTTTTACGCCTGGGAACATGTCTGAAAAATTTTGTATTAATTAGGTTCTGCTTATATTTATTTATTAATTCACATATTAATAATACGTATTGAGAATAGAACCTTTTTAATTAGTTCGGAACCGCAATGGATCACACGGAATGAGTTTCAGCGTTGATTCTGTGCAGACGAGAGTACACGGTGTGATAAATTTGGAATAAATATTTTATTTGCAAATACAAAAATTAACTAATTCCTGAAAATTTCCCTGATCAAATTTTATAAAATGATAACACTCAAATCAAATCCGATATGGAAAAATATTAAAAATTTTAAAATAAAAATCTATAAAAATAGATAGTATATGATAAATCCTTTTATAGGCCGTCCTGAAATACATGAATTTACCTTTTTCCAGGACACACTTCTCGTACCTACAGAGATTAAATTCGAACAAATATTTTTTCTACACAACGAGGCTGACAGCAGTTAGTAACTTCAAGTTAATAATTGTTCAATTTATTTTTAAATAATCATGTAATACCTTTTATCAAGTTAGAACAGTAAAAATCTCGAGCTTCTGATACGTGCCTATTCTTTTAAACTATAATGAAATACAAACATCTCATTGGCACAAGCTTCAGGGTTAATTTATGACATATTACTACATTAAATATCGTGATACGGCAACAGAGTAATCATTCACTGAATTCTTCATTACCAAAGTAATAACTTTTTCTTCAGTTTGAAAAAATGAGGATCGTTTTTACACTCATCCTGCCATTGGCGATGATCCTCAATTTCATTGGTAAACATAATAATATAATAATATATATCTGTATTTCGGCAATTTCTTTCAGAGGTTTTTGTAAATAACAATTTACAAAATTTCTTTTATTCGAACATAAATAATATACTCGAAATTAAATTTAATACTCTGTGCTATATGCTAACATTGAACGCGTTATTCTCTTAAAAAATCATCTCATTTTTCTTGTTTCAGATATCAGTTTCGCGTCTATACACAATAGAGAATCTCTTGACCTGAATCGTTCTCCGGCCAGGTCTCCTTCTCCCCCTGCGAGGTCCAGATCCAGGTCTCCTACCAGTCACCCTCCTGCCGAAACTTCATCTGGCAAAAATCGTTCTCCTTTAAGTCCTCCTCCTAAGGAGCATAGGTCCGTGGCTCTTCCGGTCGTCGATACTTCTATCAGATTCGTTCCACCTACCAGGTTACCTTCTACTAACAGTTTTGGATATGGACTTGAGCATATGGAATTCATCCAGCTTATTCCCCGCAAGAATCGAAGCCGGATGTTTAAATTTCGAAGATACACTTTTCCTGACAATACAAGATTAAAATTGAGAGTAAACAATTCTATCGTTCTTCCTATGACAACCGAAGAACAAATTGTTATAACATCCGATAATGAAGCATTTGCAATATTGGAGACCACTTATGTTCTTGCAGGAATGTATATTAATCATAATACCCGATATAAACGGGCGAAAATCAACATGGTAAGCGGAGTTGTTACCGCACTGACTGCAGAAGAAATGAGTGAAACCCCAGTAGGTCCTCGACGTATCATCCAACAACATTTCTATATAAACCGGACAGACAAGCACGCCTAAATCACAATCCTCCACACTACTAAAAGTATTCAATATAAGTAAATATATAGTATAATAATATTTACGACCCAGAGTCCGAAATATATATTACAAGTGATATGTAATTAGAAATGATAATAAAGAGAAAATGACGAATTATTCTAAAAGCTTCAATATATCTTCACTTTTTCATCTAGCCTTTTTTAACAGCAAATAAAAAACGAAGTTTGGAATATTTATTTGGATGTTTCCGTTCTGTCTTTATTTTTGTTTATATAATACTCATTTGTTTACCACTTTTTCTTTGTTCTGATTAATTGGCGCACTAATTTTCGTGTTCATAAAAAATGCATTAATGAGCTACTGTTAACATTTTAACATATTAAATTAAATAATAGAAATATGATGCATTGTTGTCAATAAACGGACAATAATGAAAATAAGTCCATGAATTTGTGAGAAAAGAATCTTTTCTCTTCTTGCAGCAACTTTCAATTATAATGAAACAAAGTTAAACCAAAATGGGCTCATAGAGAAATATGAATATTTAGAGGAATCATCAATTGTTTTTCCGCTTTAAAATTAATATTTAAAAAAAATGCACCTCAGTGATTTTTGAAAATTTTAAAACATGTCGGATATATAGGAGTTCAAATATTATTGTAACTTTTTAAAAAATATTCTATATCTTTATTTCTCATTACGTGCTATGCGCGCGGCGCGTTTCACTATATTTTTGCAAATATTATAAATATTATAACTAAAACTTAAAACTATAATTTTAAGTTCTGAGGAATTGAAGCTATAAATTGTAAATGAAATCTTTTTTGATTTGTTTTTTTGAAAAAAGGTTCTCAAAGCACCTACGGCTTTGACAATACATTCTCATTACGAAACTCGCGTTTCGCGCTCGTTACTTTGTGTCCATTTAAAAGAATTTATCAAGATAATTTGTAAATCTTATTTAAATCTACTTAAAACAGCGGTTTAAACTAACGGATCTGTTAAAAAAAATAGCATATTTTTGAAAGGGATCGAAGTTTTTGAACTTTTGTTTAATCAGGAAACTTCATGAGGATAGTTTCGAAATACATATACTTTATAATAACTAGTAGACATTTGGATTGATATTTCTGAACCCATATAATTTTTTTTTAGTTTTTATGGAATCAAAAAACTTAACTGCGATAGTTTCTAAATATATATGATATATAATGAGTAAACGGGGAGGGTCGGTAAGGCCGGTTTTTGGCCTAATTTATTTTTGGACCAAAAAATCTGAAAAAATCATAGTAGTATCTTATAAGTATCCCGAGTCGATTGCAC
>NC_046664.1:471473-480056 GCF_010883055.1 Belonocnema kinseyi
GTTTTCGGGGTCGCCGAATACAAATCTGGCGTCCTTTGACTTTTATCGCGTCAGGTTCAAGGTCATTGGAAGGTCAAATTGAGAGAAAACGGTAAAAAAATCTAAAGAAATACGTTATAGGTTTTTGGAGTCGCTAATTACGAATCTAATGCGTCCATCAAATGACCGTGAACCAGACGGGATAGAGGTCAACGGATATCAAATTCAGAATCAGCGATCCAAAAAAACTATAACGTATTTTTTTTCTATCGTTTTTTCTCGATTTTAACTTCAAATGACCATGATCCTGATGCGACAGAGGTCAGCGGATGCCAGATTTGTAATCAGCGACCCCGAAAACCTATAACATATTTTTTTTCAGCGTTTTCTCTTGATTTGACCTTCCCATGACCTTGAACATGACGCGATAAAGGTCAGCGGACACCAGGTTCGTAATCAGCGATCCCAAAAACCTATCACATATTTTTTAAAGATTTTTTTACCGGTTTTCTCGATTTGACCTTCAAATGACCTTCAAATGACCTTGAACCTGAAGCGATAGAGTTCAACGGATGCCAGATTCGTAATTAGCGACTCCAAAAACCTATAACGTATTTTTTTGGATTTTTTTACCGTTTTCTCTCGATTTGACCTTCCAATGACCTTGAACCTGACGCGATAAAAGTCAAAGGACGCCAGAAAGAGTTTAATTTAAAAAAATTTGAAAAGTATATATCTTTTCTAATTTTTATCAAAATTGAACGTTTTATTCTAATAATTTTCAAGTCTTCTAGCCATCTCTAAGAAACTTCCACAGCAATTTCTGAAATAAAAAAAATGTCAAATTTTGAAAATGCTCTAAATTTTTCTATTTTGGTTGTGAATATTTGCTCAACAAACATAACCTTCATTTTGAGAATCTTAAGAAGTATTTCAAAGGGTGAGCGGATTAGAGCAATCCTACACAAGTTGGCGTGGCTACAACTTTCAGATAACCATACATACAGATATACAGACAGAGAGACATACAGACAGACAGGCAGCAACAAAATTTTAGAATTTTTGGACTCTGTGAGTGATGAAAAGTAAAGTTCTGTTAAAAAACATATATCGAAAATTTGGACGATTACAGTATACTCTCATAAATGAGAATGTAAAAATAAAAGGAGTTTTTTAAGTTTTGTTTGAGGGATATTAACGGGATCTGAAAAATGTTTACTAATATACAAAAAAGTCGATTTCAAAAAAATTGTCATGTAAATCGTTTAGACCACTGACCCTTCGTTTTCTTTCAATTAATATTTTTGTGAAACAAATCCGTAAACCTTCTCGACGTTTTTTTAAATTTCATGCCACAGCCACACAGAAAAAATTTTGCGGAGCCAAAAAAGCGACCTACATTATGTTATAGTGGAATTTTCTTCTAACCAGGTTTATTCACTCAACCTTGAATTTTTAGAAAAGGATCACTCAAAGTTAAAAAGTATTTTCTGAAGCTTAGATAACGAAAAAATGTTGTTAATAGTGAAGAAGAAAACTATAATGTTTCAACATGACCGAAATTTTTCTTGTAAACGGCTAAAAGGATATTAACAACTGTCATGTAAAAATTTGTCTTTATAAATCTTTATTATAGAAATATGCTTTTAAATTTACAAAATTGAATTTTTTAATAAAAATCTCCTTTCTTTTAAAGCAATTTGAGATTTTTTCTACTTAGAAAAAATTTCCAACTCAACCTGTTCTACGGTAACTTTAAAAGAAATGCTCAAAAATACGATATAATTCTTATAATAAACATTGATAAAAAATGTGTTAAGTTTAGGACGCAAATATCAAATATCAATGTCTATAATAAGAATTATCCTATTTCTTTCAGCGTTTCTTTCCAAAAGCAATGTAGAACAACGTGAGATGAAAAAAATTTAATGAGTAGGAAAATTCTTCAATTTTTTATAAGCAAATATGGTTTTCCTTAACAAATCCATTGTTGTGAATTCAAAAGCATATTTCTATAATAAATATATATAAATAAAATTTTTGACTTTAAAGTTATTAAGATCCTTTTATTTGTTTACGAAAAAAATGTTAGTTATAATTGTATTGTTATTAACTTTTAGAAAAAAAATGCTCACCACCTAAACTTTAAAAAATATCTTTTAAAATGAATGCTATTAAAAGCTCAACTCAACAGCCGACAAAAAAACAATTGCAGACTCTGAGTAGCCAACTTCGAAAAATTTTATCTCCAACTAAAAATTCAAGGTTACATAAAAAAACTGGTAAGCAGAAAAACCCAAAAATTTTGATTTCGACTAATCTCGACTAATTTTCACAAAATTCAAGAATTTTCCACTAAAATGTTGAATTTTCAAATCAAAAAGATGATTTTTTTTAACAAAAAGTTTTATTTTATACCGAAATAAAACAAATTCTTTAAAAAAATTCAAAATTACTCAACCAAAATGTGAAAATTTCAACTAACTCATTTTTTTCTTACTTTAATTAAAAATTTAACTGTTCAGTCAGTAAGCATTTTTTTGTTTGTTTAAACTTAATTTTTTAACCGAAAATGTAAGTTGAAAATTCTCGTATTTTAGTTCAAAAATAATTTTCTTAGTTTGAATTTCCATGTTTGTTGGGGAAAAAGGTATTTGTTGCGTCAAAAATTAATTTTTTGCTACAAAGTCATATTTTTGTTTGAAAATTCGTCTCTTACCTTAAGGGTTCAACAATTTAAATAAACTTTTATTTCCGTCTTGAGTGAAAAATATTTACTTGTTAAAAATTCGTCTCTTTGTTAAAAGATAATATTTTTTGTATAAATTTATATAAATTGTTAAATAGTTATCTTTTATACCAAAACATACTTTTCTTAAACATTCATACATTTCAAAATTTAGAATCTTAAATACTGTTTTATGTCATTTATAAGAAATTCAATGTTAAAAGTATTACAAAATGAAAATGCTTGTAATTAAATATTAAAAATCAAGGTGAATGAAAAATGCCTAACAAAAAAATTTGGGAATTTTGAAAATAAAGTTCTCAGGCACACTGCTTTCTTTTAATAGCAATAACTAGCAACAAATTTCTGGAAACTAAAAATTATGAACCCAGTATAATTTATATTCAACTAAAAGAAATATTTATAAATACTTAATTCGTTTCTGGTAATATTAATTGTGAGACAAAATTTTTTAGCAAAAAGAAGTCCAAAATTGGTGTAATATTTATAAAATGTATAATTCAAAACTCAAAATTTTTTATTTTTAACATCAATAACCATTCTTTAAACGATTTCTTAATACAGTAATTAACATTAGCTTTGTCAAACCTGGTGAGTTTTTAGACACAAATAAATCTGAAAAAATTTTGTAGACAAGTATTTTTCTTGCAGAAAACGACATTTTGACTGTTTCCTTAAATCGACGTAAATATCATTAAATTTATTTCCTTGCATTTATTAGTCTTTATTTTATACAAAATACATGAATTTAAATAAAAGTATCATTGTTGATTAATGAAAATTAATTTTTAACAAAAACTAGAACTGTTAAATTAGAAGTGAAAACAAATAATTTTCAAGAAAATATAATTTTCAAGAAAATATAATTTTCAAGAAAATATAATTTTCAACAAAATAGTTGAGTCCTTAATCGAAACAGATTAATTTTTGTCCTAGCAGCTGCATTTTTAACTTTTTTAAATGTTTTAAAACCTCTTTAAACATTAGCTTTAAACAAATTTCTCAATATCGAAAATGATTTAAATTTGTTTTTGTAATCTTGGGAAACTCTATTCATTTTTTTAAAAGGTTTTAGAAATAAAAATATTATTGAAAATTATTTAAAAATTTTCAAAAGCTTTTCAATTATGCAAATTAAAAAATATTTATTAAAAAATTTCCAAATTTGAGGAGATAACTTAAAATATGTTGCAATATTTTTTTTTAATTTGGTTTCAAATATTAATTTCTTCAAATAATTCATAAAATAATAAAACTTTTGATTAAAATTTTTAGAATAACTTAATAAAAAAGTATGCAAATCTCCTTATCATGTACATGTACCAAATTACAAATTTAAAATTATAAAATAATGTTAAGAACATTTTTTTAAGTATTTCAGATCCACGTATTAAAAAAATTATGATCCTCAATATTTTAATGATTTTTGATTGAAACCGTGAATTTCCTTCTTAAAAAATCTGGTAAAACGGCCAAACGTAAATTGTTTAGAATTTTTTTAAATCACTGAAACCAATGAAATACCAAAACACAGCAACCTGAAACTCTTAACTCAATTAAAATAATATTCAACATATTAAAAACAAAACAAATTTCTCTTATAATTCAGAAACAAATTCAATTAGAAAATTCACCTCTTTCGCTTCAAAAAATATAAATATATTTAAAAAATCATGCTCTTCAAGTTCCACACAAAAAACCTAAATTTTGTGAACATTGAAAATACAAAAAAAACTCGCTCAAGCAAGAAAAAAATGTTGGGAAAAAAATGTTTTTAAATACCAAAGATTTGTAAATTTAATTCAATAAAAATTAAATTATTAACGTTTTTCTGCAGCTTTGTCTCTCATTCGTTTATCTTAAGAAAAATTTAATCCAGCTTCTCTTTAAATATTTCGTAAGCACTGCGCAATATTTCGTAATATATTTGAAGCTTTTAATCATCGTCCGTATAGCGCATTAATTAGAAAAAAATTTTTTATTACGAAATCAGGTTGCAGAAAATCAGTTATTTTAAATTATTGACTGTTAAATATATTTGATAATTTTCTTCTTTTTATCATTAAGTTTTAAAAGTGACAATTGAGATTTTATGGTACAATTTCTGGTTGGATTATTTTTATTTATCTAAATGAGATCTCTTATTGACATTTTTTTATAATTAATGTTATGCCAGAATAATTTATCTTCTTAAAACCTACTTTATACCTTAAGAATGCTTTCGACATCATTCGTTTATTCTTTTAGTCATTAAAGAAATGCAAAAATTTCACAATAACAAGCATAAGCGTTACCTAATTTATTTGATAAGAACGATATTCTACGTTTTATACCGTAATACGGCACTAGAATTATTATTAACAGAATTCTTTTTACCAAATTAATCAGTCTTTTCTTCAGTTCGCAAAAATGACGATCGTTCTTACATTGATCGTATCATTTTCAATAATCCTTAATTTTATTGGTAAATATCATAATATAAAAATATTTATCCCTATTTTTACAATTTTTCATAAAAGATTTCTGCAAATAACAATTTGCTCACCATAATTCAAAGTCTTTCTTAATTTACATGGAACTGTAATCATTATTATCAATGTTTTTTTTTCCCATTCTGTTCTTGAATTTGCCCAAACTGGTTACGAATTCAAGGCAGATTTATTTTCCTATTCTGCGCTTGTCTGTAGTTTAATGATTTGAGTTTTATTATTCCAATAATCATTAGTTGTACTAATCGTTCGTGAAATTTTGACACCCGAAAAAATTTATCGAAATTCTGCTTCTATTTGCAGATTTAAGTTTCGAGTCTTCACCTAATGGAGAATATATTTCCCTGAATAATTCTCTGGTATGGTCATCTTCTCCTAGAAGGTTGAGATCCAGGTCTCCTGTCAGGCTTTCTTCAGCTGAACTTTCTCCTGCCAGACCTAGTTCTCCTGCCAGGCGACCTTCTATAACAATCTTCCCACCTACCAGGCTACCTTCTTCTAACAGAGTTGGATACGGACTTGAACTTATGGAATTTATTCAGCTTGTTCCACGCAAGAATGTGGACCAGATTTTCGAATTTCGAAGGTACACTTTTCCTGCCAATACACGATTGAAATTGAGGGAAACAAATGCTATCTTTGATCCTGTGCAACCCTAGAGCAAATTGTTATATCGACATCTGATGGTGATGCTCTTGCAATATTGGAGACTACTTATTAAAAATGTGGTTATAATACTTGTAATTTAGCAATCATTTATCTTCTTAAAGCTTCCCAAACACCCAGAGAATCTTGGTAACAACATAAGTTTGTTCTTGTGATGATTGATGAAATACAAACATCTAACTAGGACAAGCCATGCAGTTAACTAATTAATTTGATACGAACAACAGTCTAAATTAAAAGCGTAATACGGCACCAGAGCAATTATTTACCGTATTCTACGGCACTGGTCCTATCATTGGCGATGATTCTTAATGTTATTGGTAAATATCATAATATCATAATTTTATATCCCTATTTTTACAAATGTTTTTAGACGTTTCAGTAAATAACAATTTGTTTACCGTAATTTAAATTCTGTCTTAATTTGCATCCGAGAGGAATCATCAGTCCAGCTGTTTTTTTAATAATACACTTAAATTTGTCTGAACTGATTACGAATGTAATGTAGATATATTCTGTTGTTTTACGTTTGTCTGTAGTTTCCTTATTTGAATTTTGTTTTCGAATGATTTTTAAATTGCGCTAATCTTCTGTCTTATTTTAAAATCTGGACGTATTTGTCCAAATTCACATTCTGTTTTTCAGCACAGACATTGTAAAAAAGTAATTCTTTCTTACTTTTTTTCAGATATAAGTTTCGAGTCTTTACTCAGTAGAGCAAATAATGACCTAAATTATTCTGCAGTCAGGTCCACGTCTCCTCCTGCCAGGTCAAGGTTCAAGTCTCCTTCTGTCAGGCATCCAAATGTTGAACTTCCTTCTGACAGATTAAGTTCGCCCGTTAGGTCAGCTGCTCCTAAAAGGCACAGGATTGTGGACCTTTCTGCCGTCGATACTTCTATCAGGTTTGTTGCACCTACCAGGCTACCTTCTCCTAACAAACGTGGATTTGGACTTGAAGACATGGAATTTATTCACCTTATTCCTCGCAAGAATCCGAGTCAAATATTCGACTTTCGAAGATACATTTTTCCTGCTAATACACGATTGAAATTAAGAATAAACAATTATGTTTTTCTCCTATGACAAGCCAAGAACAAATTGTTACATCAACATCCGATGGTGATGTCCTTGCAATATTGGAGACTACTTACGTTTTTAATGGAATGTATATAATGAAAAATAAAACATATAGAAGAGCTAAAATAAACATGGTAAATGGGATTATTAACGAACTGAGTGCAGCAGAAATCAGTGACACCCCAATAGGTCCCCGACGTCCCGTCCAAAAGTATTTCCTAATGAGACATTTGGGAAAACACACGTGAATCAAAAACCTCTACAGTACTAATTCTAATTAAAAAGAGTAAATGTATAATATGACGTTATTTGAGATCCAAAAGCCTAGCAAAATCTTTTGAGTAACTTTTAATTAGAAATAATAATAAAGACAATAATGCAAATTAAGTTCTCATGTCTTCAATCTTTTTTCACTCCCCCGTCGAGTCTTTTGTAAAAGCAAATGAAGATCTAGCTCAATTGTTTTTTAGCTTCAATGAATTTCGTATTAACTATTTAAAATATTCAGGATTTAAAAAAATGTATGTTCCTACAGAATATAAATAATTTATTTCGTGTTAAAGTTAAATTGCAAAAAAGATTGATGTACAGTAGAACCTCGCTTATCCAAGCCCTTGAAATAATTTTTTTTATCTATTATAAATAACTCTTGTTTGAAGTTTTTAACGGCGAGACGACAATTTCTCGTTTCTCGACTGTCTTCGTTCGGTTTAGCCAACTTTTCACTTATTTTATTTTTTACATCCGTATCAGGGTGGCGATTCGGCTAAAGATTTTAAATTCACGGAAATTTTCCGCTTTTAAAACAAATACTTAGATTTTTACGAAAAAAATATTAATTTCTAACTATATCTTTATTTTTAAGAATTTTATTACTCTGAAAAAATAAAATATTTGTTAAAAAATGTTAATGCGTAAAAGAATCTGAAGAGAAACAAGCTTTAGGCTTATCACATTCATAAGATAAGAACAATAGTATACATTATAAACCATTATAAAGCACAAGATTAATTATGTAAAAAAAATTTATGAGCAAAGTAATTAATTCTTCCGCCATATAAAAATATGAGGATGCTTCTTACACTCGTCGTATCATTGGCGATTTTACTTAACTTTATCGGTAAATATCTTTATATAATAATAATTATGTGTTTTTAAAAAGGGTTTAAAGTTTTCCGCAGATTAACTTATATTATATATATATTTTTTATAAAAAACAAACAGCGTCATTTAAAACATTAAAAAAAAATTTTAACAGAATAAAATTTATATTGACTGAAGCCTCAAAGATATTGGAGAGGCTCTAATAATTTATGAAAAATGTCACATAATTGAAACGATGTTTACAGACGGACGATACAAGACTGACTGTTATGAAAAGTCGTAATTGCAGAGGTGACAAATATTAATAAAGCTCTGATGAAAAGGCGCACCAAAGCTTGAGAATATAAGATTGAATAAATTAAGTTGATTTATATGAGAAGAATTTAAAAACAGGAGGGAGGGGGTTAATGCATAATGCTTTGACAAATTTGGTTTATATTCAATATTTCAGTTTTTAAATTTATTGAAGTGTTGGTATATTTATTAATGAAAATTGATTCAATGATACGTCTTTTA
>NC_046664.1:480156-482196 GCF_010883055.1 Belonocnema kinseyi
CTTCTTTTCTATGATGGAAGTGTCGTATATTTCATTAATACGTTCTTTGATGACATTTTATATTAAAAGCAAGGGATAATTGTTTAATTGTAAGGTAGTTTTTAATTAGTCTAAATTATTTTTTCTATATTTTACATCACTTAATTTTATACATCTGTCGACTACAAATGGATAAAATTTCAACGTCGACTCGTCATTTTGAAAGAACAACGTAATTTTTTAATTAAATGTCTCAAAGAAGCCCTTATTCCAGCTCATATTCTAAATCACATGAATAAGTTTAAAATTCACAGTCTGCATTATAAAGTCACATTTAAATTTGAGAATACTAAACTAACCAGTCAAAGAAAATTGTTAAATTGCGAAATTAATAACGTAGTTGAAAATATTCACGAATTGGGTCATATTTCTAATTAATTAAAATATCGTTTATTTAGAAATATTAACAAAAATTATTTACATTTATTCTTGGATTCGCAATATCAGGAGTTAAAAAAATTAAAATTTAACGTTAGAAATGATTGTATTAAAAAGTTCCAATGGTTAAAAGATAGAAACTTCGAAACAAATGTTAAACTTCGAGAATTTAGAGTTAAAAATGTTTTAGAAATGTTTCAAATGTAAAAATCCCTGATGAAAATGCTGAATCTTTAGCCTCGGGAAAAAATTTGGTGTTCCCTAGAATACCGATAAAATTCCAGTGAACAATATCATTGCCAACATTGAAAACTCAATAAAAAAATAGAAAAAGAAGAGGATAAATTAAAAATTAGAAGGACAGTAACTGAATTAATTTCAAATCACAATAGAAATAACAAATTTAAAAATAATAATAAAATTACAGAAAACATTATAAATTTTCAAAAAAACCACAAAGATTTATTATTTGTAAAAGCCGATAAAGGCAATATTATGGTGGCAGCGAATAGGAATGATTATAATTTCACTGTAGAAAACATTTTAAAAAACAATAATTTATACAAAAATGTAAAAGATAATTTAGTTCCAACAGTCGAAAATAAATGCAATGATATTGTTTCTAGATGGGAAAACAAAATTAATGAATCAGTTGCATATAGATTGAAAACGCATAGTAGTGTTGTGGCAAAGGCTTACACACTCTCAAAGGTACACAAACTAGGTCAAACCTGGAAATTAATTGTTTCCACAATTGGATCACCAACTTATAACCTAGCAAAACACTTATCTAACACTTTAAAACTTATTTCAGGAAAAACTGAGTCGTTTATACAAAACAGTTGGGATCTCAAACAAAATCTTAATAACATTAGAATACCTCATGCCCATCCATTAGTTTCGTTTGATGTCGTTTCAATGTTTGATAATATACCCCTGCTTTTAGCTTTAGATTGTGTAGAAGAAAAATTGAATTTATATAAAAACTTAACAAAAATATCAAAAAATGAATTTTTAATTGCTGTTAGAACTGTTTTTAATAATACAGTGTTTTCTTTTAATAATAAATTTTATAAACGGTTATCAGGATGTCCAATGGGATCTCCATTATCTCCCATAATTTCAGATTTGGTTACGGAAGATATTGAAAAAAGAACATTATCTAGATTATCATTCAAACCAATTTTATATAAACGTTACGTAGATGACACTTTAACAATCGTTCCAACCAACAAAATTATAGAGCTTTTAAATATATTTAATAGTATCGATGAAAAAATTCAATTTACTATTGAAAAAGAAAAAAACAACATTTTAAGTTTCTTAGATTTGGAAATTCAAAGAATACCTAGTAAGAATTTAATCACGAACTGGTTTAAGAAACCATCTTGGTCAGGTTGTTACTTAAATTATGAGTCCCATCATTTATTCAGTCAAAAAATAGAGTTGATTAAAGATTTAGTTGACAGATGCATACAATTAAGTGATGTAAAATACAGAAAAGATAATTTAGACTAATTCAAAACTACCTTACAATTAAACAATTATCCCTTGCTTTTAATATAAAATGTCATCAAAGAACGTATTAATGAAATATACGACACTTCCATCATAGAAAAGAAG
>NC_046664.1:482296-507210 GCF_010883055.1 Belonocnema kinseyi
TGATTGAATTTTTCTGAGGTCAGATTCGGATTCAGCGCAGCAAAAACCTTCGGGTATAGTAGGTCTGGTCTCTGGTTCTGAGAATTGTTGGCCTGTGTTATTGTAGCCTCTCCAATATCTTTGAGGCTTCAGTCAATAGAAATTTTATTCTGTTGAAAATTAAAAAAAAAATTTTTAATGACGCTGTTTGTTTTTTATAAAATATAACATTGCTTTTTGACTCAGGTATGTTTCAATATAATAATTTTTTTATTTTGTTCAAACCAATATCCTTTTTACGACACTAATTATCACAACGTTTCCGCTCACACAATTTTTTAATAAATTATAGATTTGTATATCGAGTCTTGATAAGGACCCGCAGTGTTTGTCGAAACGTTGTGGATTTTTTTAAAAGAAATAAATATGTTGTTCACATGTTATTTCGGATGCTTTTATTTTGACTTTATCATTGACCGTAAGACCAAATATATTGCTGAATTTAGCTGTAATACTGATTGAAAAATTAAAACGGTCGAAGAAAGGAAAAACAGTTTTGGACCTGCTGTATCTACAATTGTTTTGTATATTTGTTTTTACGAATACGTCTGTCTGGCTGTGTGTGTTTGTGCGCGCATGTATGTAGATTTTTAGTTTGTGAACAGGATAACTTTCGAAAGAATTGACAGATTGGATTGGCCTTTTGTATACTCTTGAAGGTCAGTCGTAAAAACCCGTTTTTCGGAATCAGGGGTCTTAAAACGTGGAGATTTGACATAAACAGGGAAGGGGGGGGGGGTCAAATTTCACACAAATCTAATACCTTCTCTTGATGAGAATGTAAAAAGTTTTTAATTGGTGAACATCAAGTAGCATCTACATTAAGTAACTTGAATATTTGTATGACTACAAAAATTTTGAAAAAGCATTTAGTTGTGAATAAAAATATTTATTTCATTAATTTATAGAAAAAAACATAATGTAAGAAAACCTTTTTTCTTTAATATTTAAATTTCGAACCAAAGAAGATGAATTTTTAAGAAATTAAATAGATCCTTGACCGAAACAGATTGACTTTTATCCAAACAGTTGTAATCTTAAACTAAGAAAATTTATATTTTAACTTGAAAATTAATACATTATGTTTTTATGCAATATTTACACAAGTAAATCGTTCTATTTTAGTCTCAAAATACTCATTAATCGATAAATGGTTTCAGGGTTTGGAATTTTAACATAACTAAAAATAGTTGACAAATGATCAATCTTGTTCCAAATTCTTCTTCTTTTCTTTGGAATCCTATTTTTGCAATTAAAAATACAGGGTTGCAGAAGAAAACGCAACAAATAAATAAATAAATTTTATATATATATTTATTTAAATTAGAGTTTGTTTTAATCGGCCACATTGAAATGCGTATTTTGAAAATTTGACTGCCAAGAAGAAACTTCTCTTTCCCATAGCAGGTGAAACAAAATTTTTTTTAGGAATCAATTCAGAGTTTCTTAAGCAATGTCTCGTTGTATTATTATCATTTTTTGAAAAAAAAATCCTACATAAAAATTTGTAGGATACATTTCACACAATAAATAATTACGTTATTGAAACTCGACTCATGAAATACAAATATTCCACAAGGGCAAACTCGTGGTTTATGTAATTTATAAGATAGTATCTACAGTATACATTATATTCCGTAACAAGGTGTCATAATAAGAATTCACCAGATTCTTATTCACAGTAATTAATGTTTTCTCATTGAAAAAAAAAATGAAGAGATTTTTTACTCTGGTCGTGTCATTGTCCGTTATCTTCAATTATATTGGTGAATACAATAATATACCTATATTTCCATAAATGTTTTCGAGGTTTTCGAGAGTTTTAATTTGCCCAAAATTATAACGAATTAAATCAAAATTAATTTCTCAGGAAGAATAATATGTGTATTATTAAAAATTCAAATCGATAAGTCTCCAACTCGATAAGGAATTTCCCCGATTTAAAAAAATATATTTATTGATTATTTAAAATATTAAAAATAGAAATGAAAAAATGAAAACTTCTTTTATCAAAATATCATTAATATTTTTGAAATCCTATTCAATACTTTAAGGTTTCAGATTAAGCATTTGTTTCGTAAGGGTTTGTTATCAGAAAATTGATCTTAGGTCTCATTTGTTATTTCAGATTTGACTTTGGTTATGATATACATCATGACTAAAGCAACTAGTTATCGTTATTTTTGCTTTTTTAGTTAATTTTGTATTTCAGAAAAACGATTATCATACATTATTCACTTATTTATCTCTAAGAGAGTTATCGCACTAACAAAATTTAAAAAAATAAACAAATATCAAAACTTTTGGATAAATAACGCAATAAAAGAAAAAAGTCGAGATATAAAAATCGTTAATTTTTTAAAGCCCTACAAGATTATCATAACAACGTCTAGAATTTGTCTGAAAAATTGAATATTTAAATTTTGACGGAAAAAAAATGATATAAAATTTGTTGAAATTTTTCAAAAAATTCAAATTTTGATGGCACAAAAGATAAGAAAAAAAAATCAATTCCACTTTTCGGTCAAACTGTGCGAGACACGAAAAAATATGTTTAACTAAAAATTAAGCAGCCAAAAAAGGTCTGCAAATTTTTTTATTGTGCACTCAATCGTGAAAAATAACTTGAAAATAAAAATTCGAATCTTTGGGAAAATGATGCAAGGTACCAAAAAACATTAATGAAAGAAATTATGTATCAGAAAATAATCTAGAAATTTGCAATCAACTTTTGTTGTAAAAATACCTTGAAAATAAAATAAAATTTAAATTTCGCCTATATTATATCTTCAAATTTTCCTGGAGTCACTTCACACTAGAACACGTATTTTTGGTTTAAAACGTAAAAAATAACATTGATAATAAGCGACTTAAATTTATGGAATAACAACACACTTTTTTCAAAGTTTAAAAACGTACTGAAAAATGATTATGAATAAAAGTTAGTACAAAATAAGGAGCAAATATTAAAATAATCATACAAAAATAAAATTTCTTGATACAATGAAGTATATTGCTACATAGAATAGTGTTGAACATAGTGTAGAAAAGTTTATATTGTAGACAAAATGGAGTTTGAAGCACCAGATACGTGATGGTATGTCTTCGCTAAAGCCGAAGGAGCTTTAACGAAAGAGAATTCACAATCACGACAAGCAACAATAAGAGCTTTAGAGATCTTTTACTCTTTCAACTCGAAGCGAATTGTAATTCTTGATGGAAAGTAAAAATTTGGAATAACAATGAAAAAAAATCTAGAAAATTTAAGAAAACAATGGTTCAATATAGGACTTTTAAAAGTTAAAAAAAAACAGATATCTTTGAATTTTTGGACGTCCTTTTAGGTTTTAAAATATTTCTTCTTTTCTAAAATTTACAAAATATCTTTCAAAATAAAACATATTATCTTAAAACTATCTATAAGTCGCCAGTAAAAGCTTAGTAATATTTAAAAAATTGCATTCTCTTGAAAGCTTTCTGAAATAAAAATATTCTTTTATGTTATGTGAAATATTTTCAAGTTTCAAGTAATTTTCGAATCTCTTTAAAACGTCTTATTATATCTAAAACTTGATAGGTTTTTTTTACATTCTCATCATTTATGATTGCGAAAGCATTAGAATAGTCGGAAATTTGACACCACTTTTTTCTGATTTTCAAAACTCTATGTAAGGATATTTATAGTATTAAAGAGGACAAACAATTTATCTACATGACTTTAAAAAAATGCTCGGAATTATAGCATTTTCAAAATTTTAAAAATCAATCGAAAATCAAAATTTTAAGCCAAAGACCGCACGAAATGAAAAAAAAGTCAGGAAAAGAAAAGCATTGCTTTTTAAAGCCCTGTAAGATTATCATAACAAGTTTTTGGATTTTTTGGAAAATCGAAAATTAAAATTTTGATTGCACAAAAAATAATGAAAAATCAAAAGTTCCATTTTGTGGTCAAACCATGACGGATACGGAAAACGATGAATCAACCAAAATTTTTATCCCAAAAAAGAACTACAATTTCGTTAAGAATCAGTTTTCATAGCACACGTACTATTTGTTGTTAGTCGTGAAGAGTACCATTGAAAATAAAAATAATAAGAAATGTGTGGAAAAACGACGAAAGTTACGAGAAAAAAAAAGATTTAACAAAACCCATTTACAAATGTCTGCCGAAAATCGAGCGCGCAGCGCGAGTGTCACGATGCGAATGTTTATCCTAAAGCCTACAGAGCCTTAATAAATTTAATCTTTGACCATACTTTATTAAGTAGAAAATTCAGAATATCAAGACGCATAAAAATACTGCCATCTAAAAGAGATCTTTTTGATAAAGTTTTCTTCAAGCATTGCAAATTTAAAGCATAAATATCCGCGCGCGAAGCGCGAAATAACCCATAGTCGAGCCAAATTCGAAATCCGAATTTTTTTTGCTATAAGTACTTTATTAGAATGTTATTGTTTCTTTTTCTAGAAATAAGTTTCGAGTCTGTACCTACGAGAAAAAGTATTGACCTGAATCGTTCGCCGGCCAATTCTCCCTCTCCTCCTGCAAGGTCGAGGTCCTGGTCTCCTTCTGCTGCGCAGCTTCCTCCTGAATTTCGTTCAGACAGACCAGTTTCTCATGTCAGGTCTCCTCCTTCTGCGACGCCGAGACCCTGGATTACTTCTAGCAAGGAGCCTTCTGTCAGGTGTATAGTTCCACCTAACATGCTTCCTTCTTCTGATAGACGTGGATATAGCCTTGAAGATATGAAATTTATTCGACTCTTTTCCCGCAAAAATCCAAAACGGATATTCGAATTTCGAAAGTACACATTTCCTCCCTATTCAGGATTGAAATTGAGAATAACAAACTCTATCTTTGATCCTATGGATACCCAAGAGAAAATTGTTATATCAACATCTGATGGTGACATCTTTGCAATCTTGGAGACTACTAATTCTCTTGCAGGAGTGTATGCCCAAAAATCACACGACAAAAGACGGGTTAAAATCAGCATGAAAAACGAAAAGATAACCCTATTGACCTCAAAAGAAGTCAGTGAAACTCCAGTGGGTTCCGGGCCCCCAATCCAAAGACATTTTCAAATAATAAAATTGGAAAATTAACTTTTGATTGAAAATAAGAATAAAGGGCAAATATATATTAGTTTAAATCATACTTCAATAAAATAACTCCGTCATTGGGTTAAATTAAACAATACGAATATTTAAAAATATTCCTTATTGATAAAATATACGAAATTTTGATAATACCAAAATCAAATTTAAAATCCTATTTACGACCAATAATCAAGTTAATGCTCAGAATTGCTGGAAATAAATCCAAAAATTATACGAAAAAAATTTGGGTGAATATAAATCCACATTATCATTTTCAACGTTTTAGATTCAAAAATAAATCAATTAACTTTACAATTTTTATTATTTTAAGAAATTGATACTCCAGACACATCACAAATTAAAAGTTAAATTATTTTTATTTTGAATGGTTAAAACATTCGTAAAAAGCTTTAATTTTTTCCAAATCTCGAGAAACCTAGATGTTTAGAATTGTTCAAATTAAACATTATTTTTGAAGTTTTTGTGGAACTGCGAAATATTGTAATTAATAATAAATGGTAAATGGTTTTTCATCTCAAAAATTCTACTTCAAACGCTTTCAACTTGGAAATGCTCAAGTCTTTAAGTCTGAATTTAAAATATTTTGAATTAAGAATATATGTTTAAACGTTTTAAGACCATTAAGCTTCTCACTTAAAATAAGAGCTTGATTCTTAGCCATTGGTCCGGATATGGGATCACTTCTGTCTTTGACTTGCAGAAACAATTCTGAGACAGCAACATCCAAGTCCTTATCATCACTTATTCTTTGTGAATTTTTTCAGATATTCATAAATTTCGACCATGTTTCTTGAAAACAGATTTGTGAGCTCTCAGATCCTTGTAACTGCTCTTAAATTTACCATATTTCTGTAAAATAGATTCTTTTGAGCCACATGATTTTCCTCCATCTAAAAGCTCATATTACTCTTCAAAAGATAAACGCTTCCTCTTGTTTTCCTTCGACTTTTTTAACGACTGGTCACACCTGGTTACACATAACCTGAACGAGGAAAGTTAATGAAAGCGAACTGAAGCGAAAGTTCTGCGACATTTTTGCAACTGAATGAAACTGACCAAAGCAGACAAGATGATTAACCGCCTAGGGTACTGTCTGATTTTTTCATACGCTCCTGCGTTGTTCTGGAGTTGTTCCGATAAACTCGTGGCGCCTCTTCCTTTGCATTACGGAAATACGTATCTAAGAAGGATTGGGGCGTGCGAGGAATACAGGACCGCAATGCACTTAGTAGCGGACCATGGGCACGGTACTCTACCCTATTTCTTGTCACACTGATCGGGTGGACGGGGCTGGGAAGCAGACAACTTTTCGGAAACTCCACGAGAGGCGCGTTAGTAGTCAACATTATACTGCACATATACGAAACGTGGCTCACTTGACAAGAGAAATAGGGTTCTGAAACTTTTTATAGCAGGACTCTACGAACGCGCGCTGGTCTGGGAGTTAGTGACCCTACTGAAGTACATTAAGTGCCGTAACCATGGTAGTAGATTGCAACTTTAGTTGAGCATTTGGATCGAGTACTTTGATTCGCTAAATGAAAGTTTTGGAGCTTTTAATGTGTAAGACTTTGAAAGAATAAGTTTAAAGTTAAACGCAGGACAAGTTTTCTCGATTTGCCAAAAATCCAAATCTACAGGAGGTTATTGTCCCAGGGCACACTTTTACTCAGTGAATTCATAGGCGTGAACATAGGCGTTGCATTTAAAAATTAATCTCTGAAAATAAGATTATTAGGAGCAATCAAGTTCCATCTATTTTTAATATTTTGTGAAGCTAAATTAATAGGAATGCTAGGAAATGAGTTAACATCATCCAAAAAAACAAGAATGTGATGTTTTGGCATCTTAAAGCTTTTACAAGAATTACCAAAAGCCCAACTGTCTTTAACATGATACTGTGATTTGCTTGTTATTATTCTTAAATGTTCTGATAGAAATTTGGCTAATTTAGCAGAAGTACTATTTGTAGCAGAAATTTTTAACCTTAAAGCATTTCTTCTTTGTTTATTTTAGGTAGTCCATATGCTGTGGGGATTACTGTAGAATTTGCTTTGAAATTTTTATCTTCAACGGAGGATAGGTATGTATGAATTTCTGACCCATCTATTAATGATAATGTTATACGACTTTTCCGCAGTAAAAGCGTATTTAAACTTAAGTCCTTTAAATTTTGATTCATCAGTTAATAAATTCAATACTTGTTTTAGAAATGACCGTAAGGCTTCTAGTTATAACAAGTAACTGCGGATATTTTAATTTGACTCAACGTAAATTTTTTATTTAACAACAAATTTACAACTTTTTGTTGCTAAACTTTTCCGTGATACCATTTTTTCTAAGACTTTAAAATTAATTAAAAAAGGCCATAAATCGATTAAATATGTAACTAAAAATAATTTCCAGTGGGTTAGAGTAGCTACAAAAATTGTTAATAATGTTATAAACAAATTAATTCACAAAAGTTATTGTTTCGTGATTCGCAATGATTAGCTAATTTTAACCCATAGATTTTGTATAAAGTATTACAGATAATAATGTGCGCTTACAATAAGTTAAGAATAGATAATAATTGCTAATTATTTAAACAATTTTTATAAACAAATGCACATTTTGAACATTTTTTCATGAATAGCTCTGATTTTTTTGGGGAATCAATGCAAAATGTCTTGCAAAAGACTCTTTGCTGACATATTTTTAATTGTGACAGAAAGTGATAATTATTTAAATAACTTTTATAAACAATTGCACATTTTGACCATTTTTTCATGTATAGGCTTGACTTTTTTTTGCGGAATCAATTTGAAATGTCTCGCAAAAGAATCCTTGATGTCATATTGTTTATAGCCATTCGTGCTTCAGTGAGTGAAAATCGAGCTCACTTATTGGAGATTGTGATACTCTCAGCCATTTTTGACTTATGTGGATCTGAAAAGGGCCGCTTTTAGGTAGGTATTCGTGCTTCAGTAAGTAAGAATCGAGTTCACTCATTAAAGATTGTGATACTTTCAGCCATTTTTGACTCATGTGGCCCTGAAAAGGGCCGTTTTTAGGTAGGCATTCGTGCTTCAGTAAGTAAGAATCGAGCTCACTCCTTGGAGATTGTCATCTTTCAGCCATTTCTGACAGAGCTTTCATCTTCTTGGATTCTACTTTTCTATAACTGCTTATCAAAGGATCCGAATGGAGCAGAAGATGATGAAGAACATCTAGGTTCGTCATTTGTCTGTCAGACATTCTGCTGTTATTAGCTCTAGCTTTTCTAAAGATCTTATTGTTTCCCTCTTGCAACTCTTTTGAGTACCAACCAATTGGTAGCTCAATAATTAAATTATATCACTTCCGTGAATAAGCAGCTTATGTACTGATGGTGGCATTTTATACCAAGGATAAAGATTTATGCAAAGATCAGCGGTTTCTAAACAGTAAGTCTTCAATTTCGCACAACTAACTATCCTTCCGCACGTTATAACTTGTAATATATCGTAGAATCTGGTGGTCAGATATTGATTCAAACCGGTTATTTTAGCAACCGATTTAGCTTTTCTCAAAAAGGAACGGGCAACATTTCCGGTATTTGTTGTTCCATAACCCTGCTTCACCACATCAACTGTTAAACCTAGTTTGGATCTTAATTGTATCTAAATACGTTCCTATCTTGATTTTTTCATTTCCTTTTCTTCCTTTTTTCTTGCGGAAAACTTTTTAAAATCCATATTGTAGGAAACATGTAACAAATATTCCAGAACACGAATTCAGGCATGCAACGTCGAGAGATCAAATTTATAATGTGCCTCATTGCATGGAATTTTAGCTACATATGGTAAGTTCTGAACATGTTTTGATCCAACTCCACACATATTGCAGCGAGAAGATGCTTTCTGCCCAGTTAGAATATTACATACCTTTCCATCAATCATCGTACACTTCAAGTCAAAACTGATATCAAAACTCATTCCACTGACACCAATAGAATAGGTACGAACTTTTTCCAGCAGCTTTATGTGATAGTGGTATTCTTTCTTTACAAAAGAATCAGTTTCTTTAAGGAAATTAAATTTAATTGTCCTACAGAAATTGACAGATGAAGGTGTTTTGTTCGTCCAAATAATATCATCATCTGCTTTTAATTGAAGAGGGACGAAGGAAATCAAATTAAAAGATTTATCCGTGAAAAGGCTCTTGTGATAGCTGATGTTTTCTTCACTCTCAGAATCACTGTTATAAGATTCATCGTTTGCATCCACATCATCACTCTTCTTTGACCACTTTTGCTGTTTCATCTGATGTGCAGAAACACCGTCCATATCCCATTTTCCAAAGAGCACTAGTTTTTTACTAAAAAGATTAGCGAGATCATCTTTTTCCATTTGCAACAAGATTCGCTTAACTGTATGACCCAGTAAACTTATGAAATGGACACTTGCTCCTAAATTAGATGTGTCTATATGCTCACCTTTTCCTGGATAACAAGCCTTTGTCGATTCGGAGATCTTTAAATACGGCGGATATGAATCATTGCCAGTTGTTTCTTCATTGTACTTTATTAGCTTTCTTACGAAACTGCGTCCCAGATTCACTATCGGATTTATTTTTAATCAATGAAAGTGCTTTGGATAATTCTTCCTTGCTATAATTTGAAGTAAGTTCTTGGAGGCGCCTTTTCTTCGTCTTTTCGGATCATCTTCACATGATAATCGTAGTCTTCCTCTATTTGGAACATTAGTTAAACCTTTTGTTTGGATAGCTGGACAGAAAAATGTACCTTGAACTCTGCTTCTAAAAATGCAGCATGATTTTGAACAAACAATGCCTTTTTTCCTACAGACACTTATCCATTTTTTATTATACAAAGGCAAAGAAGAGTCCACCAATTTTGTTCTTATAACCATTAACTGACTTTCATTAAGAGAAGACGTAGCAATAATATTATCCAAAATCAAATCTACTTTGTTACATTTTGATTGTGGATCGCTATTCCAAATGATGTCACATAAGTGCTGATTTTTTATTCTGTATTCCATGTTAAAAAATACTTCGAAGCAACCCACAATACCTCCGTAGAAACACACAGTGTATTTGTGAATTTCTTCCATGAAGCAAAATAAAACAAATGCACAAAAACGAATCAACAACGACTTGAAGTTACTTCTGCTACATTCAACTGTTCTTAGGTATGGTTGATACCAAAAACAATTTATTAGTAGCTGCAGCAACTTCAAGTCGTTCCTGATTTTGTTTGCTTCATTTGTTTTAATTTATTTCAAGAAAGATTTATTTGCAAGCAGTCTTTGCCAAGACCTTTTCAGTTCATTCTGCAAAAAAATGTAGCCTATTAAAAAAATGATAAAAATGTGCATTTGTTCATAAATTAAAAAAAAATTATTACCAGTTTCTGTCACTATTAAAAATATGTCAGCAAAGAGTCTTTTACAAGACATTTTGCATTGATTCCGCAAAAAAATCAGAGCTATTCATGAAAAAATGGTCAAAATGTGCATTTCTTTATAAAAATGGTTTAAATAATTGGTAACTATTATCTATTTCTCACTTTTTGTAAGCGCACATCATTATCTGTGATATTTTATACAAAAGCTATGGGTTAAAATTAGCTAATCATTGCGAATCACGAAAAAATGACTTTTGTGAATTAATTTGCTTATAACATTATTAACAATTTTTGTAGTTACTCTAACTCAGTGGAAATTATTTTTAGTCACTTATTTAATTGATGTATGACCTTTTTTAATGAATTTGAAAGTCTTAGAAAAAATTGTATCACGGAAAAGTTTAGCAACAAAAAGTTGTAACTTTGTTGTTCCATAAAAAATTTACGTTAGTCGAATTAAAATATCCGGAATTGCTTGTTATAACTGGAAGTCTTACGGTCATTTCCAAAAAAATAAAATCAAAATCCATTAAGAATTGCACTGTCGATCGATTTTTGTCCAAAAAAGGTGCTTTTTTTCCAACTGTGCGGCGCTCATCTTACTTTATTTTTGTCTCATGTGTAGGGCCGCGAAAAATGTTTTACACACACATTGTAAATGTGGTCAAGTGTATTATACATTAAATTATTTTATTTCTTGTTATATTTACAAGATTTCTATTTATTATGTTTTCCATTAATATTATTCAGAGGTTTTAGTTTAGTGTAATTTAATTTTAATTTGTGAAGTAAATAATTATATTAAAAAAATTTTATTATAAATATATATAAATAACATATATATATAATAAATAAATAATTATATTATATAAAAAAATTGATGGATAGGCCGGCTTTTTAAGAAAAATTTGAAAGCGATTCAATAAATATGATTGACAAGTATCAAAATACTGATCAAACAGAATTCAGGCGATGTGGTAAGGATAATTTTCAATTTAGCTTCATTATGTTTTACAGAATCTTTTACGATAATAAAATCTTACGTACAATTAATATTTTCTGCAGCATAATTATAAATTTTACCATTCTCGCAAATTCGTTATTATTTCATCACATACGTCAGAAGCGTACAAATCCTCATAATCCACGAGAAAGCCAACCAAGTGAGAAATAAATTACGGCTTTATTGTACTATTTTTTAAGTACAAATGTGTGCATTATTTTTATTTAAAACGGAAGGGCAAACAAGAATTAATTTGTTTTGAAACATTCGAACAGAATTACAATTTTTTAGTTTAAATTCTATATGGTATCTACATTAATTTTATTAAAAAGTATTTGTTTTTCGATTTTTCTGAAGTCACCCTATTTTCTCTATTTTGAGATCATTTTGGGCTATGAATTTTAATATATACTTAAAACCTTGTTCTGATGATAATAAAAGCAATTCATTATTATATTTAAATAAAACGCGAAATAAAAAATGATCATTGCATAATCTTGCAAGAATGTAATCAAATTTTCATAATTTTCTAAAAGTTTGTTCTGTGACGCAACAGTTTCTAATATAACAGGAACAATTACATAGGCTCATAAATTATTGAATTTTACAGATAAACATAAAGACGTTTTTTTAAAGGTTAGACTTTAATTAATCACAAAATTCTTAAGTCTTCGACACGACAAAAACAAATATAACTTTGATAACGAGACATGCAAATCGTTCGCCATCTGTAAATTGTATGTGTATTTTAAATGTTTCCTTTTTTGTCTTCAGAGATGAAATATAAATCTCTCGAAAAGTGAAGGATCAGCCATTTAAAACAGTTTCCGAAATGGAATGATTTAGAACGCCAAATGAGATAGAATAGACTCTATATATAATATCAAAAAAGTTTGTAGTTCCTTCTCAAATTTGGACAGAAAAAAATGAGGGTCGTTGATGCTCTTCTCTTCGCTTTGGCGTTCGCCGTCACTTCTATTGGTAAATATAGAAATAATTTAATTATAACAAAGGGTAAAAGTCCTAATTCTCGCCCCTCTCCCCAATTTTTGACACCCTTTTCTGATTTTGAAGGTAATACATTTTTTAGCATATTTTGTCTCAATTAATACTTTCGAGCTGTGAATTGTGATATGTATAAAATCCTTTGCTTCGAGTACAACGAATTAAAATCATTGTCCAATTACATTAAAAATGAGAAAAAATTTAATTATTGGTACATAATATTGCAAAATATATTAAATTTTATATATAACATAACATCACTTCGCTGGATGTGGGAAATTTCAATTTGTAAAGGCTACATCTAGATGTGAAATTTCATTGTGTATCTTTCTTCCTTTAGACAAAAAGTTGCAACTTTTTGAGTTATCTAATAGAAGCCAAAAAATTGATTTTTTGGAAAAATCTATTTTAATTCTCGTTTCACTCCAACCCGCGACATGTCAGATATTTTTTAACAGTTTTAACTGTAATTAAAAAAAAATACGTTTCGGAACGTCCTTCGAATGTTAGAGTAAGAAAATCTCAGCTGTGATTACATGTATTAACATAATTTATGAACATCAAAAGTAAAATCTATGATGATTGTTTGAATCAATAATATTACATAATGAAAAAAAATTTATTGATTTCGTATTTTGTACAATATAATGGTTCGATTTATGAGACAAACTACACACAATGAACACAAAACATAAACATCTAATCCACTGGAAATCCCATTTAAGTGCGGTTTCAGGCATAAACCTGAATGACCTTGAGGCAAACACAATATTTGCTTGCCTCGAACGTTACAAACCAATGTCTCCATTTCGGCTTCGCGGCTCCTCTTATCATGAAACCGTCGAGGTATCTATTTTTGGAATGACCTAAATGGGATCCTCAGTGTATTTGAATTCGCCTAATTTCTAATATTGAGAATTTTCTAAAAATTCCCGATTTGAGCCAAATTTATTTGATTTAAAAAATTCTATATTTGATATATAGCGTCAAAGAATTCTTTGTTTGATTCAAATATTTTTCTAAATGCATACTTTGAGCCGCTAGCAACTCGAGATATTAATAATTTCTCAAATATTAATTCGATTGAGCTATTATTTTTCAGAAAACTCATTTGTACTGTAATTATCACCTTTTTCGCTGTAACTTTTTCATTGCTAAAATTCGCTCGATAAACGAAACGCTGGAAGTTGAACTGAGAAGTTTGGACTCAACTGTTGAAAAATCAAATTTGGTACCTAAAGTGAAATAACTCTAGAAATAGTTATTAAATCAAAATTTACAGAAAAAGCGGAACTGAAGCTTCATCAAGTCAATGTATCTTATATATTTTAGTTGAATCTGATTTCGAAATGTTTTCTATTTGTGATATGCTTAGCTTCTAAAAAGATAGACAATGTGTGTTCACAGCAGTTACTTTCTGCGATTTTTTCATGAATTTCAAGATGTTTTATGTGAATCGAGAAATCGCTGGCCTGGCGCGTCAGTCTTGTTCTTAGTGCACATTAAATAACTAAAAGAATTATTTATATCAAAAACATTCTTTGCTTTTCCAGTTTGCCCAAACACACCGATTTCAAATCCGGATCCCCCTTACAGAGTAGTTCGGATGCTAGCAAGACACCTTCCTGATGCGTATGTCGAATACGAAACAAAAAGACCCAGAACGGCAGAAGGCTATTGCGAGTATTATCGAGTGCAAGGTTTTTTAGATGTAGTAATACAAGGTGATACCATCATTGGACGCATAAACTACAAGGATGAACTTGCTCCAATATATGATGAAAACGGTAATACATTTCGAAAACTAAAATTGGGGTCCCCATACGCTTCTAGTCCGGAACCAATGGATAGTGTAGAAGCTGGTCAACTAGGTATGTGGCGTAAACTGCCAGAAAACACTATATACGAACCTCCTCTAAAGAGGGGGGACCTTCCACCATACCGCAGAATCATCCACAAGAACCTAGAAGGTGTCGAGATTTACACTGAATTGCTTCCATGGACTCCAAATCCGTTTCGTTGTACACAGTCACGCAGTGGTCGTCACGTCTCACAGCCACGTTAAACGAGGTTCCAAATAATTTTAAGACTGCAGTTTGGTACCGATCTAAAATTTTTATTCAGGACAATACAACATGCACTTCAAAAAAGATATTTAAGATTTGTATTTGTTTTAACTTCTATGTTAATGCAAATAGCAAACAATATATACATTATTTTCTTCGCTATTTCCATTACAATAAGACAAATCTCATATATCTATTCTGAATATTTCAATAAAAAATATAAATACATTCTTTATATATAATTGTCCAAGCGCTTGCACTCACCAAACAAAAAGTTTTTCTTATTATATATTGTGCACCCACGAGAAATTATGTAATTTTTCACAGAGATAATAAGATTAAACGCTGGAAAGTTTGAAATAATTTAATTGTGCTTACTTACCCTAATTCTAAATCTAACAAGAAAGACCGAAATTCGGAGAAAAAAAATGGATAAAAAAATATTTGCAAATATGAATTTTTATTCATTCTGAAGGCTTTCAGCCGACAATAATTATTTTTATAACTGCCACTTTTCATTGTTCATTATCATCTTCTCAATCAAAATCGCTATCACAATGTTTGCAAGTGTAGAAACTTGCACGCATATTTGCACATATCAAACAAAGCGACAGCTCGCACGAAATGCATTTGATAGATATGAAAGCGGTCAATATGGTCGACAAAAACTTTGAGCAAATGGTGCAAAAGTCTGCATCTTCATCCGATGGTGGTGATGGTTTTGCTTTGGAACGCTTGGCTGGTGGTTTTGCCTTCTTTGGTGTTGGATTCTTCGGTGTTAGTTTCTTCGCTGTTGCTTTCTTTGCTGCTGCTTACTCCTTCAAAACAGCAATGTTTTCTGGAGAAGTCAGCTCGCTACTCTCCACAGTTTTTCGACCACGTTTCGAAGGTTTTTGTGCAGCAACGGTTGCTTGCAATAGGCCAATTTCCTCTAAAATCAAAGAAAAAGTGGTGGAAGCTGACATAACTGATTCTGATGGAGATGCGTATGGTTCTGATGTGACCACTTCTTTTTCCCGACAGATATTAGTCTGATCAAAAATAATACGCCGCTGTTTATCTTCGGGAGATCAGCTTTAACCGCAACTGCTTCAGCATTTTGTTCAACGACTTGAACAAAATCAGCATCAGTGAAGATATCGGGATTGAATGGAGAAATGTAGATATTGCCAGAAGTATAAATGTAAGTAAGAAAATCATTTCCGTCTGTATGCCATTATCAGAAGTAGTAAAAATATATCAAATAAAGATAGAATTGTAATATAGAACTGTACCTATTATGCTATACGGTAGCGAGACCCGGGCAAACAAAAAACCATAAGAATAAAATTAATATGGTTGGCATAATATTCATGCGGAATGCATGGGCCTAAACTTAAATGAACAATGTTAGTAATAGGGCATGTGGATTAGAGTAAACACTATTTCATAAAAGTGGAAAAAACTCATTCAGGTACTTTAGTCATGCTGAAAGAATAAAATGAAGAAAGACTGCCGAAACGAGTTTGTCGAGGTAAGGTAAAGGGTAGCGTACTCAGAGACAAATCGTTAGAGGAAGCCGCATTAGACGGTCAAACAGGGGCAATTCATGTTTTTCCTCAAACTCTAAATGATTCAACACCACCACATCCTCCAGAGGTGGATTACCTTATAACACCAGACGCAGAAGCAGGAGTTCAGCAACCATAAAGGCGATTGAAATGGACAAACCATATGAACAAAGATATTATGCTCCTTTATTTTTTGACAGAGAAATGTGGGCAAAGTGTGAGGAGAGAACATCATAGACTCTTTTTACTTAAATACCCAGAGCTGCTATCAAAATTGAAGTGGAACAGCAGCTTTCTATTGATAAATACCCCTTGGAAGATGTGGACGGCGAAGAATTGATTAAAGCTGAAGGCATAGATGATGGGTATAATGAACAGCATGCACCGGATCCACTAAAACCACCTCCGGATCATAATAACGATGATGTGAACATGGAAATCCAAAAAAAAATTACAGCACCTTGAAAGGAATTTTGGTCATGCTTTATTAGAGTTTAGATAAGCAGTTGTGGCAAACGTTAGAAGGTTGGGCCGCAGAACGAGGCCTACCAATGGAGTCTTTGTCCAAGCAAGGGATCGAGATCCAACATAGAAGATCAGGTTAGATATAGATGTCAGCAAAGTAAGGTGAAAATTGGATCGATTAATTCAATATTAAAAAGGAAATAGCACCAGAAAGCTGATAAACCATGGTACTAAAATCATCCACCCTCGGCACATCTAATCATTAACACCATCAACATTGGATGAGATTCTAGACTCCCAACAGCAGAGAATTCATGTTATTACTGGGTATAATAAAAGTTGTGCACGAAGGCAACAAAATCGAACTTTTCAGGTAGATGAAAGCAGGTTCTATCTTAAACTGAGTGTAAAGAAAAATAATTAGCAAGACACCGAAGTCCCTCAATTGGAAGACATGACTTACCACTGGTCGGATATTTGGGGAAAAATGAACAGATTCAATTTGGACACTGCGTCGTTCAAACTGGAGGAAGCAAGGGTAAGTAATAGCCCTGAAATGAAACTGACAAGCATCACAGCTCGACATATTTCAGCGGTCTTGAAAAGGGCAAGTAACTGAAAAGCTTTAGGTCCAGATATGGTGCTCAACTTGTGGAACAACTACCTGACGAGTGAGCATTATGCGTTGGCAAGGTATTTTCAGAAAATCATTGAACACACAGATCTGTATATGTCACCTAAAAAACAGGCAGTAAAGATCTAGTCACTATAGGGGTTTTACAATCCAAAGGGATCTTTACATCCGAGTCAATCGATCTGACAACGTGATGCGTGATTTCGGCTACAGGCAATGTGCATGAAAGATTCACTGAACATCTTCAACATTTAAGAGTCAGTAAGGTATGGTCAGTAGCTCAGAAGGCGGATTTATCAAACACTTATCGCATTGTAAGAAACTTATTCGACCATCAGGAAGCAAGCGACTAAATACCTGTGGAGTGGCAGATGGTAGCTCCTAGAAAGCATCCAGAGATGAATGATGTCACCTTCAACGCTCAGGACCGCTGTTTAAGTATGGCAGCAGTAGGAGACGAACTCCAAACTACACTATGCTCGTAGTTTTATACCTACTACTTCATCTTAGGAGGCTTCAAGCACCGTATTAAATTAACTTATAACATACTCATCTCATCAGTCACTTGACTTAGTCCGTGGCTCGACTGTAAAACCGGGTTCACTCAAGTGAAAGTTAAAAAAATTGTATTATTATTATTATTGTTATTCTGGGTTGAGACCTTGAGAGCCCCTGATGCTTAAGTGATCCTGTTGCGTCCTCTTGTGAGCCTAAGCGTGACCCAAAAGCCCGTTACTGAAAAAGCAGTTACTGCCTGTGAGTGTTAGACGTTTCCACGCCATCGCGGAACAGTGGCAACGGGTATGAGTCTTATCATCCCTTCCATATAGATGATAGAGGGGATTTTTCGGAAGCCCTGTCTTATGTCTGTGATACCCACAGATCCATGCCCTTTAAACATTTCGTCCAGGACTTTGACTTTGCTACTCTAGCGCTTGAGTATTTCCTTCGCTCGGTTAGAGTTTAGCTTTGAGCCTAAGAGTGTCTTAGCCTATCTGCAATCTGAAGCTAATCTCCACTCATTATTATGTAGCTCAGTCAGCTAACAGTTAAATCCTTTAGTAATTAACCTATTGGTAATGCATAAAACTGGCTGGGGTCCAGTGAAATTTTGCATTGCTGCTAGTTTTGCTAGTCTGTACGATATCTTATTAACCTTGATGTGGCTGTGTGCACGGATCAAAAGTAGAGTCACTCGATTTTCTGCGACTAGCTTGTTCAGTGCCTCAAAGCACTTCCATACCAATAGCGACGTGGTCATTGTTCCATTTAGGGCTATTATAGCAGCCTTGCTCTCTAAACAGATACAGATATTTCTTTTGTTGCTAAACTCCTTTGCCTTGTAGCCTCACTGGAGCACGGACATACTCTCAGATTAAGGAACTGTGAAGTAGGACCCTATCGCCATTGTGAAGCCCATTCCATTCCTTCTACGATATACACCATCTTCCGCATGGATGGATGTACATCGCCATAAGCCCATTTCTACTTCGTGAATAGGCTAACTAGACACTTCTGCTCGAAGATGTAGCAAGTGGGTATTTTGTCTTTAATTACGCTCAGGGTCGGGCTTCTCGCGATGTCGGTTGGGATCAGCACTGCTGTTCAGATCCCTCTGTCGATTATCATCTTTAATCTTCAGGCGCCTTCGCATTCACGGCCTTAATTGTAAAATTGAGGGGCGCCAAACCTATCAGTGGCGTCAAAGACGTCGCGGGTTCACGACTTCAAGGCACCAGTGGCGCCTTTCAAACTCAGTCCCCTGATGCACGGTAAACAGTATACCTTCTGCATTACAATTAACGAGTATGTATCATGCGTTGGCTCTTGCTATGAATCAAGCTCGCAAGCTTCAAAGGAACTTACTCATGAAATATATTGACTACAAGCAAACCGAAATTCGCAGTTAAGCTGTACAATCAAGATCCATAAATATAGTGAGTAAAAGCATTAAGTAAATACTATCTGGAGGGATGTGAATCATGTATCTACTCATCCTATTGTGATTTTGGCGACAGGGAATGTGCAAGCAAGACGCATTGAACAGCTTGAACACCTAGACACACTTAGGCAGCTCAGAAGGTGGTTTTATAGCTCTAAGAAAGCATCCAGAGATAACTGGTGTCACCTACAACGCTCGAGGCCGCTGTTTAATCCGAATCCGCTCAAATTTTATTTAATATTGTTGTGAAACATCATGGGGCTGCCGTGGTTGTGACGAAAAACCGGTTTTACCCAACCAAAAGTTTTAAAAAATTACAATAGTTGTAGTAGGGATATGGTGACCCCATCGCCCAGAGCTCCGGCTCTTGCAGCTAGCCACGTTGCATCAGGCTGACTCCCCAATGCAATGAATTATGCAGTTACGTCACCAGTATCGCGTGCTCAGTGTTTACGATATCAGGTATCTTTTTATTGAAAGGGGTATATGAAGCTTTTTATCAAGCATAACAGAAGAATCCTTCAGCAAACATACCGCCTATTCCAGCCAGACCACCCTTGCAGATAGCCGATAATGTAAACACAAGAAATAGGTGGTCAAAAATCCACCAAAATGTTTTTTTTCAGGATCGACAAATTAGTTGATGCTAACACTGATCTCTCTGATTTGCTCCCTGAAGATTCATATCTCTGAAATCTGAACTATGTAGTTTACGTGAAGGTGGTCTGCTTGCTTAGCGAAAATAGAAGTAATGATACTTCAGTACGTCTGAATAAGACTCACGAGCGTTTATCACAGCTTCAGTTCAAAATTAATACAGCGAGAAAGCATGCATCAAATATTCAGTGCGTGATTAGCTAAATAACATTAAATAAAAAGTTCACTCCAAAATTTAAGGCATTAACTCGAAACCTACGGACAGCAAATCACGCGCTGAACAAGTGTAAACTGTTGACAATCAATCAGCACTGGACGCAAAAAATAAGAACTCTTTCAAAAGCCAAATATCCGTTGAAAATCAGCCTAATAGAGAAGAGATTCAAGTTTTCTAGAAACAAGTATAAGGAGATACTCATAAGCTATGTAGATGAAGAAGCTTAAGTTGTCTGACTCTTTCGTCACTTTTGCAGAGGAAAAAGTTGCAACAAACAGAGGAGGAGTGACCACTAATTACTGTTGAAGAAGTAACGAAAATTATCGCTACAACTAAGAACTACTCATTGCCAGGGCTAGATAAAATCAACAACTTTTGATGGAAGAAGTTCACTTCTACGCACCAACATCTAGCTTGTATATTTACTACTTTCTTCAACGTAGAACAACCTATTCGGCAGTGGTTAAGGGAAGGGCGCACGGTACGGATTCCTAAGACTGGAGATTTGTCAATTGCAAAGAATGACCGAATCATAGCTTGTTTAAACACCAACTACAAGATAATCACTAGCATCCTTAAAGAAAGGATATTAACATCTATCGAGCCAGTATGGAGTGCAATAGTTGAACAACGCGGATGCAAGAGAGCACTGACAGGTTAAACAAAGAACTTGTTACTAGACAAGTGTATTACTCAGGATTCTATCAGGTTTCGATGCAATATTTTCACGGCCTGGAGGTGCATCCAAACATAGTGAGATTTATGAAGAATCTTATGCTTTTGTGGCGGACAAGACTTCTGATAACATCTGGCAAAAGACAAGTGACTACCAGATATAACACATATAAGAAGGGGGTCTTTCTAGGAAACTCTTTAAGTCCAAAACTTTTATGCTTCTTTCTCTTGCCTCTATCCATTGTGCTCCGAGGCAAAAGCTCTGGATATCTATGTAGCCCGCCGAATAAAAGAGAATTTAGGCCATTGAAATCGTCACACTAGATCTTCCGCACCTCGTTAATACCTCCCTCGAGAAAAAGGGGTAGAAGTCTTCTGAGCTTAATGCGTCTTCATCCAAGAACGGTTCTAGCTACAGCCATCTCACTTCTATAGAGCACAGATTCTGTAGTGCGACAGGTACATCAATATGAAGTCGTCAATGTTGCGGCATTTTTATACGGTGCCGCAGATAGGGCGCAGTGAATCTTGATCTCCTATTAAATTTCAGCGACACTACACATGTCCTACCAGCACTAACAGCTGTGGTGCTCAAAAGTCGTGTACTGGAAGCAGAAAATTCGTTTCTACTAAGGGAACATGCTAGCTGTATCAAGGCTACGAAGTTCATCTTGTGGTTCTCATAATTGGTTGCCTTGGAGGTATGAAAGCTTCATTTTTTGGCCAACTCAACAAAATCCCGGTTTTCCAGCATCAGGTACAGTATATCGTGAGCCAGATGCAAAGGAGATGCAGAGGCTTGTCCTCTGGAATCTTTTCATCTGGTCCGTCAACTCTGTTTCTCATAAAATTGTACAAACGCTAGTAGCTCTGAAAAAGTATTCAGAGATGAAACCCTTATCTCCAACTTCATATCCCGTTCTTGCTTAACTTCTAGGATAGATAGAGCAGGAGTGGACGAAGTACACGTTTTGGTTGCTTCGGAATTTACTGCTTTAAAGAAACATGATCACAGTTTCGGCACCCTACGACTTCTTACATAATAATAAGAAAGCATTCAGAGTTGACTGTTATCACCCCCAATGGTCGCGTCCACTGTTGAAGTATGACAGCGGTAAAAGCCGAACTCCAACCCACACTATGCTCTTATATTTGTACCCATAATATCATCGCGAATGATTTCAAACATTGTATTCAATGAATTATAACATCCTTATCTCATCAGATACTTGACCTAATTCGTGGCTATGATGAAAATCTGGGTTAACCTAAAATCAAGTTTAATAAATAAATAAATACAATCGTCAAAATCTCTATGTTAGCTGTAGTATTGCTGCTGAAAGGGTTTCCCATGCCAGGCAGGCAATGAACGAAGATGAAAGGAACCAAGAGGAGCACTAAAAACCATTTTATCTATTTAGAAGTTTTATTATACATATATTGCTGTTCGTCCCTTCTTGAAAATAATCGTACGCCCCTGTTGCCACCGGTAGAGGTAGTAGCATACAAGCTGGTAGTAGTGAGTTACGAGGTGGACAGATATATCTCATCGCGGTACCAAGAGGGCTACTCTTGAGCCAGAACATCAACAACAAGTGGTAAGCAGCAGAACATGAGCAGTGCTTGCGGAGGACGTTTCGGTTGAAGGCCCCCAGCCGACTACTTCCACAAAAATGCCACGGCAGACGCATACATTTTCAAACCCATTTTGATTTGTACTTGCTGCGCTGTTAATATGAATACGATTTAAGAGTGATCACAGCTACTCCAGACGGGATGGCCTTTCGCTAAAACTTTATGGATCTGCAGTCCTTATATCTTAGGCCGTATCATGTAACATAAAAAAAGGTGCAGCAACAACTAGTCATCAAAAAGTATCAGACTCTCCCTTCCCTATCAGTGAAAATATGCGTTTTCGTGAGAAATGTTTCAGACAAAAGTTTGAGGGTTTTGGACGAGAATCTGAATGGTCACCTTAAACCTGACCTTGGCGTTGACCTTTAAGGTTATTCAAAGGTCAACTTTTATTTTTAAAATGGAAACCCTTATTCTTGACAACGCCAATCGGAAGAACGCGAAATTATACGTTTAGATATGCATCAAAGTCATGTGACCAGATGACCTTCAACGTCATGCCAGGGTCGTATAAACTCAAACAAGGTCCAGACGGCTGATCAGCGAAAATATGCGTTTTCATGAGAAATATGTCAGACAAAAGTTTGACGTTGACCTTGAAGGTTAACGCCAAGGTCAGCTTCAAGGCCACCATTCAGATCCTCGCCCAAGACCCTGAAACTTTTGTTTGAAACATTTGGTACTGAAAGACTATGGTGATCCGATTAAGGCGTTGCTGGTCAAGAATCATACAGGTATCTTGGCATAAAATAGGCGAGAAGTCCGTTCTACTCTGTATTTAAAAATACGCTTGAAAACATTTTTTCTGGTCGCCTTAGTCTGATTCTGTCGTCTGGCCTCGGTGCAAAGAATATCAGAAGGGCAATTAACATGTGTGCAATTTCTCTCCTAACATACTCCTTTGGTTTGGTCACTTGATTCATGACTGACCTCGAGAGGCTTACCAGAATGATCCGCGTGAAAATGTATGAGCAGAGAATACATCATGGAAGGACAGTTGTGGAGAGAATAGTTCTACCACGCAAACTTCAAAGCAGATGGATTTTGGATATTCGTCGAATGTGTGACTGTCAGGTTATGCAATTGTTGACTTCTAAAACATCGGACATCTCAATTTTAAACAGCTAGCTTCTCAGTATCAAGGTAAATAGGTACGCATGGAACACCCGCAAACATTAGATCTTCCTTGCATGAATAGTGATGCTTAAAAACTTTTGCTAAGGTGGGGATAACTGTTTCCAGAGACGGTAGGATTTGTCATTTCCATCCAGAGCGGAGTTCTCAAGACGAGAAGTTACCAAAAACGCACATTCTCAGTATGGCAGCAGTCGTTGACAGATGCCGTCTTTGCAAAGATTTCAAAGAGAACACCCAGCACATCATTGATGGCTGTTTAAGAAGAGCCAGAAATACCTGGGGTTAAAGCAGGAGATCCTGGCCTTGTGGAGGATGAACAAGGTCAGCATCGAACAAGTCGAAATCTCCTTAGCTGGGAACGTTCATACTAGGTGCGATATTGCTGAAAATATGTCCCATCGTCCGGAGTTTTTTGGACGTGAAACTTGTGATAATCACGTTCCTAATTTGACTTTCGAGTTTTTAATTTCTTGTGTATGTGCAGGTCGGTATGCGCGTGTGAAGTTCTGTTTCTTTTGCCGTTTAATCTCATTTGTGAGAAAGATGGATCCCTATGAATAGGCACTCCAGTATAAATTTTGAATGGCTGTAGGGCTCTCCAGTGTAATTGTCAAATCTCTACAGACGGGCTCTCCAGTGCATATACTCGTGAATTGTGAAGAATGCGCAAGCAGAACATAGAGTTATAAAAGAACGGCTGATACAAACAAATCTACTAATTATTTACTCCATTTCGTCACCGCATTTAGTAGCGAAGTACCAAGTCATGTGTACCAGTGGATGCAAAGTGAGCCAGAAAATTAATTCGTCCAAATATGTGAAATTTCGCTTCTGCTTTTTCAGTTAGCCAGCACATCCAATATGCAAATCCTCATCACGAAGTAGTTCGAATATCATCAGAACAACTCCCTAATGCTTGGACTAGATACGAAAGAAGAAGAACCGGATATCCAACATGCAGTGTAGGAGCTACTGCATCAGGTATGTTCAGCCGTGAGTCGAGCGCTCAATTATAAAGACTCAAGACAAATTAAAGTACAGTAATGGATACAATCATTGATAACTTAAGGAATTCTTCAAGCTAACAATTTGTTACAATCGGTATAAGCTTCGAGCAAAATTCGAAAATACAAAATTAACAAACAATTCTATGAAAATGATAACAATAAAGTAAATTAGAGTTTAAAATCAGTAGATTAAAATCATTATTGAGATCATAAGCCATGACATGATTTCCGCTAAATATATTCGCAAAGAAAAATGGCAAGAAAAAACTATATTTGCATCCTATAAGAAGTTTACAAAATTTAAAACATTTTTGCAAAGATATTACTTACTCGCTTTTCCCATATTGTTGTCAATTCCTATGCTTCTGCATA
>NC_046664.1:507310-522176 GCF_010883055.1 Belonocnema kinseyi
CAGCGAAATCGCGGTAAAATTTCAGCCACAACCACGTCTCACGACCATGAGATAGGTGGTTAGAGTCTGTAAAGAAATCAATACGACGATCCAGCAAAAATTTCGTGCACCCTAAGAACACGAAGCGACCTAAGGACTACCGCCTTCTGCATTTTCCCCGCATGTGTTTTAGCATATTGTTGACACGCAGGGATGCTTTTCAGGCTATTGAAAAGTGAAAGCTTGGCACCTTTAAGTGCGCCGATGATAAGGACGATTAGTTTAACATAATATTCCGGGTTCAATCGTTGCAACTCCCTTATAAGGTCTTTATACCTCTCTTTCTTTTCATTTTCCTTGGCTATGACGTTTTTGTCAGCTGGTGCCAAAAATTCGATAACGAACAGGGTTCGGTTCTGGAAGTCAAGAAGAACCATGTCAGGCCTTGAATGTGCAACAGAAACAATTGTTGAGAATATAAAGTTCCAGTTTATGCGGCAGTTTCAATTTTCGATAAATTGACTCGATTTCCCTAGGAGCATTTGGATGTAGGTCGTTCCCGCGTGTGTTGGACAACTAGATAGTATGTGAGCTAAATGCTCGAGGTGTGCATGGCACGCCCTGCAGCTATCATCGGGAATGTCTTGGCTCAAAATGTGGCCACGGTATGTTAACGTGGAAATGACACCGTCTTGGCATGCAAAAATGAAACCCTCTGTACTAAACTTCAATCCGGAAGATTTAAGGAAAGCAAACGTTAGCTCACAAGACATTGACTGATCCTTCACATTTCTGTGGAAGATACCGTGCATCCTCTTATCGAGGAGCTGTTCACGAAAGTTTTTCTCTTGTGCTTTCTTAATCCGGGCTTTCAGGAGTGAGTACTCGAGATAGATAAGATTTGATGCATTTTGCTCGACCCTAATACTGAAATTAAGTCCGAGTGTTTCAGCAGCCTCCTCCGCTGATTTATACAGAAACGCTTCTTTGCCCACTTCTTTGTGATTCCTGACCATTTTAAGAAGAGGGCTTCTTCCATTTGCAACTCTATGTGCTGTACCCAGAATAATCCTGTTGTGAAGACATTCAAGACTCAATATTCCGCGACCCCCTTGACGGCGTGAGATGTACAGTCGCGGAACGGAAGACTTAAGATGCATGCTTTTGTTCATGTGCATAACCTTTCTTGTCCCGATATCAAGAGATCTGAGCTCGTTCTTCGTCCATGGAACTACTCCAAACGAATAGAGTAGTACCGGGACGGCAATCATGTTCGTTGCAGATACTTTGTTCCTCGCCGACAGTTCGGAAGACCAAATTTGTCGGATGAGACGCTTGTATCTGCTTCGGAGAGAATCCTTTATAGATGTCACATCCTGAATGCGGCTCTGTGGCACGCCCAGGTATGTATAAGTCTCTCCAGCGCAAAGGTGTCGTATGGCGCTTCTATCGACGAGCTCAGGGTCTTCAGGGATGCCATTAAGTATTCCTCGCTTCAAATAAACCTTGGTGCATTTGGCTAACCCAAATTCCATTTCAATTTTCTTAGTACATCGTTCGACAATCTCTAGAGCTAGATGTAGTTGCTCTTTGCTTTTAGGATAGATCTTAAGATCGTCCATGTAAAATACATGAGTGATCTTGTACTTTCGATCTGCAGGTTTGCCGCACAAGTACCCGTCGGAATGGCGAAGTGCTAGAGATAGTGGCAATAATGTAAGGCAAAAGAGGAGTGTGCTCATGGTGTCGTCCTGAAAGACACCTCTCTGAAAGGTGACCTTGTTAGTTGTCACACGATTTTTTCTAGATGAGATAGTAAATCTGCTTTTCCAAAGCGGCATCAATCTCTCTATTCAACTAGCGATTTGCGGATGAACCTTTAAACTTTTAAAAAGACAGATGATAAGTCTGTGGGAGGTCGAATCGAAAGCTTTCCGAAAGCTTTCTGTAAGCAATCTGAGGCAGAAGAAATTCTTGCAGATTCTTTATTACTTCTTCACCTACATCAAAAACATAAAAATACTCATCATGCATGAGAAATATAAGCAAGTCAAAAACAATTCATGGCTTTATTATACTATTTTGAAATAAGATGTATGTATTATTTTGATCACAGAAAAAGTACGATCAAGTATGATTTTGTCTTGAAACATTCCAAAATTCGTCATTAGACTTGGAAATGGAGATCATTGAAAAGAATTATGATTCTGTCTTGAAAGACGAAATTTTAAAGAAGAATCATAACTAGTAATAAAAATAATAAAAAGTCATTATTGCAATTATTAATGAATAATAATAAGTAATATTTTTTTCATTTCTTAGGCTTTTCCAGCATCTTGTAGGGAGAGTTAATGCTCTAAAAATTATGTGTTAAAGTGAAAAGGGCCTTTTTACAGTCTGTATGATTTGGCTTTTATGGTTAGTCATAGTAATTTTTTGAGTTGAACCGTTAGCCTTTTAGTTAACTAGTAGAATTAAAGATTCCGTGTTATAAAAAATTCTGGTAACTTAAATAATTCATCGGTTATTTGCCTATACTTTTGGCGACACATCTGATGTCTAGACTCCGCTCTTTATATGTGATTTTTTTACTGGTCACGGTTTTTCTTAAAAAAGGTTTCTAAATCATTCGAAATTTTATATTGAGGTCTTAACTCTTTTGTGAAAAAATCGTATTTTTCATATAAAAATTAATTTCTATTAAAAGAAAACTAATATTTGTTGTTTTAAAATTTAACTATTCGTTTGAAAATGCAATATTTCTCAACATAAAATCTGAGTAATTGAAAGCATTTCTCATTTAGTTCTGTAAGGTATCTATACTAATTTTATAAAAAGAATTAATTTCCCTACATTCGTCAAAACCATTCCAGTTTTCATATTTTGCAAGAATTTTAGGCTGACTCCAAATAATAATTTATAAGCTTGAGGATAAACACATTTCCATATTTTGTTACAAGGTCTTACGGCAATAAATAACAATATTCTCAACTCTCTGCGATATGTGGAATAAATATTACTAATAACGTTGAATAAAATTCACTTTAGATTCTCTAAACTGTACGTACCGATTGTAAATCTTATCTATTTTTTTGCCGTCAAAGTGGAAAAAACAGATTGATGAAATACAAATATCTCGGAAAAGTAAGGTTTTATCTTCCGAAACACATTGCCACGTTGAATAATTTGGAAGGGTAAATTAGATAGCGACTATGTATAATCTCAGAAATTTTTGCATAGATGCTTATCAAATCTAGACAGAACCATAATGAAGCCAACAATTTTTTAGTGCAAATAAATTATAAACCTAAAGATAAACAATTACTTTTTTCTCGAAGGTTTGCGATTCGTTGAGCAAATACTATCGATAACCTTACATACAATTTAATTTAGATTTGATACATTGTGGCATATTATAAATCTTTTCTGTTTTTGCCTTCGAAGTGGAAAAAAACAGATCAATGAAATACCAATATCTTTTATAAATTAGGCTTTCCCCACCAATATATAGCGACCATATATATAATCTGAAAAATTTCTCTAGAATTTCTTCCCGAAATTAGACAGAGAAAATGAGAGCCGCCGATTCTCTCTTCTTCGCTTTGGCGTTCCTCGTTCATTATATAGATACATACATTATAATTTGTTAATAATAACATGTTTCATTTCAGTGATTTTTGCTGGAAATAAGTGTTTTAAAAAATCATATTCAATATATTTTGGTTACATATATTTGGCTGCAGCTCATCTGAACTACTAAGAAATATAATTTTCAACATAAAATATGCAAGAAAATATATATTTTGCTAAGAAAATCATATTTTCGTATTGAAAATTCAACTCTCTTGAAGAAATTTCATCTGTTTTGGTTGAACTATATATTATTACATTTTTTAAAGAATTCATCCTTTGAATTCATAGATTAAAATGTTGATTAAAGAGTCAGGTTTTTTTAATGTTCTTATTTCTGGGATGTAAAAACGATATTTTTTCATTAAAAATTCTTCTATTGTCAAAAATGTATTATTTATTGTTAAAAATTAACTTTTTAAAATAATTAAACTGTCTCTGCGGAAAATTATTTGTTTGGTTTAGATATTAGGAAAATTTATTTAAAAAATCATCTTTGTGGATTAAAAATTTATCTATTCTATTTTCTTTAGGATTTCTCGAATAGAAAAGTTTGCTTTACAACCAAAAACTCCATGTTTTTATTATTTGTTCGATTAAACAGCTTGAAGCCAGGTATTGAATATTTGGAAATATATAAATGGAAAATGATATGTTGAACTTATTTTTTTCGAGAAAAGTCGCAAAAGCGAAGCAAATGCATATCATATTTTTGGACTGTGAAATCTGATATTTATGAGAAACTGAGACTCTAATAAAAGAAAATAATTCTATTATTTCATTAAAAATAATTAAAATATAATTAATGGTACATAATATTGCAAAATAACCCAAGCTCTATAATTTCATAAAAGTTTGTTCTGTAATGTAAACGTTTTAAAGATAAACACAATGACGCATTTTTCACAAGGTGCTACAGCATTTTAAAACAGTATTCTTAATTCTTTGCGACACATAAAGCAAACATAACTGATGAAGAAACACAGTTTATTGTAGATTCTCTAAATTGTACATATATTATAAATATTTCTATTTTTTTAGCGTTTGTGTTCTCTTTCCCTGATGTGACCAATTTCTAAAAAAATATAGGGTGTTTTTTTCAATCCCAAAATCTCTTATTCAAGTCATTGGTCTTATATTGTGAATTAAATTTTTTTTAAAGTTAGAACAACAAAAAAATGTCGCTCGCCTAGCGAGTCGGTTTTATTTTTAGTGTATATAAAATAACTTCAAGATTTATTCAAATCAAAAATTTGTTTCGCTTTTTCAGTTTGCGTACGCCCACTGATTCCAAACCCGAATCCTCCTTACAAAGTAGTTAGGCTGTTAGGAATTTTCCTTCCTAATATTTATGTCGAATGTGAAGTAAAAAGACCTGGAGCTACCAAAGGCTATTTTGAGTATTGTGAAGTGCAAGATACTTTAGATGTAGTAATGAAGTGTGATACAGTCATTGGACACGTCAACCATAGAGATGAAATTGCTCCATTATATAATAAATACGGGAGTGTATTTCAAAAACTGAAATTAGGAGGTAATCCACAAGATGTGTTTAGTGTAGAAGCTGGCCAATTAGGGATATATGGTAAACTGCCGGAAAACACTATATACGAACCTCCTGTAGTAAAGGGGACACCTCCACCCCACCGCATAATATTGCACAAGGACGAAGAAGGTAACGTGCTTGGCTCTGAATTGCTTCCATGGGAACCATGGCGGCTTCACCTCGTAAGGTCAAACAGTGGTCATTTCGTTTATAGGCCACGCTGAACGAGGTTCAAAATAATTACCTACCCTGAAGCTAACAACGATGTTAAAAATTCTTTATAAAATTCTTTTAATTTCTGAATTTTTGTAAGTTACTAATTTAATATAAATAAAATTGATAAAGGGTGATACTATCTGAAAATTGTAAATCATCCACAAGGACACAAAAAATAACGCGATTTCGATTACATTCATTCGAGTGAATCAGCAAAGAGTTGAGCGCTCAATTATAAAGACTGAAGACTATCTGAAGTAAAGTAATGGGTACAATCATTAGCCACTTGAGTATTTTTTCCAGCTTAAGAAATTGTAACATACAGTATAAGCCTCGAACAAAATTCTAAAATACAAAATAAATAAACAATTCTATGAAAAATATTTTAATAAATTGAGTTCGGGTTTGAAAGCAGTACATTCAAATCATTATTAACATCATTGGCCATGAAGACATAGTGATTAGCATGGAGTCAATGATTGTATAATGTTCCACTGAATTCCTTTTGTAAGTTATCTTTATCTGTTATGAAGACAGCTCTGTATACAAGGGAGTTGATGACAGATTGTTTTTGAGATGGGTGATGGTTGGAGGAAGCATTCAGGTATCTGTTTGTGTTTGTGGGTTTTCTGTGCACTTCATGTCCTAAGGTGTTATCAGATTTCTTGTAAACTAATACTTCGAAGAAAGGCGATTTCCGTTTTGTTCTATTTCCATGGTGAACTGGATATTAGGATGTAATTGATTAATTAAATCGAGAAACTTTTTTAGTTCACCTCGTCCATGTCACCAGATGACAAAAGTGTCATCAACGTAAAGGAACCCAAATTATGGCTTAAGCTTCACTTAGTTGAAGATTTTAGTTTCTAGATCGTCCATAAACACATTGGATATTACAGGTGAAAATGGGGAACCCATTGCTGCCCCTGAGGTTTGTTCGTAGAATTGGTAATTGAACGTGAAGTAAGTATTATTAAGACAGTGTTCTATCAGAAGTAAATGCTCGAAAGGAAAGTTTGTACTAAAAGATTTAATGATATCAATTATATCAGCGATTGGTAGTTTCGTAAAGAAAAATACTATTTCGAAACTCACTATGATGTCTTGGGGTTATATGTGAATCTGTTGTGTCTTTTTGATAAAGTCAAATGAATTTTGGACGTGAGTGATGGAGTTTCCTGCAAAAGGATTTAGTTTTGTAGCGAGGAAGCGTGTAAGGTTGTAAGTTGGTGAGTTTATAGCGCTGACGATAGGTCTGAGCAGAATGTTATCTTTGTGGATTTTTTGGAGCCCGTAAAGTCTTGGAGAGATGGGATTAGTAGGTATCAAGTTAGATATTGTTTGGCTGTCAATCTTGGAGTCTTTTCGGAAAGAGTTTTTGTTTTACTCCCTATTTTTTTGTGGGGTCCTTTTTATGTTTTTTGTATGTATCGTCAGTTAGAAGGTACATGCTTTTGTTATTTCAGACTTCTTCATTCATTATTACTGTTGTGTTTCCTTTTGTCTAAAGGTAATATTATAATATCTTCACTTCGAGTGAGTTCTTTAATCGCGGTTTTTTCTTGTTTTGTTAAGTTTGAGGAACGAACTTGAATCTGGCGTAAAATGTTGGCCATCCTACGTCTATGTCATTCGCTATTTCGGGTGGAGGATTATATATTGTGGATTCTAAATTGCCGATTATCTCTTCTTTTTGGATTTTCGAAGCAGCTACTGCAAAATTATGACCTTTAGATAAGGCTGAAATCATTTCATTGTTGAGAGGATGGTCAGAGATGGTTTTCACTGTATTTTTTAGTTGTGTTTGCTTTACTGGATGTAATTTGTCAAATTTCATTTTTTGTTTTTGGGTCGAAAGCTCCTTCATCCGTTGGAATTGGTCAAAATATATGTGGTCCAATGTGTACCAAATGCTAAATCTGAAGGCGTTTGATAAGAGAAGGTGAAGTTTTAACAGTATTTTGGAGGTAGTGTACAAAAGAAATCTCGTATGTTGTATTTTTCTTTCAACAGAAGCAAACTTGTATTATGCAAAATTGATTTGGATTTAGATGTTCCCAAATTATTTTTCAGTTATAAGAATTTTTAGACGATTTTGTTGACCCTGCTTCATTTCAAAAAAGCTAAGGATGTAAGTAGCTTACTTTGAGAAGTCCTGAGTTTACTAAAGATATTGGTTTTAGTAAGAATACTCTCCCCGTAGAGATCTTTAATAATAGATTGAATGCTTTCACGATGATTCATTTTGACAACAAGAAATATTTCGGATTTCACTCGTGTAAAAAACTACGAAATTTTGCCGACGTTTCGTGATCATTTCAGTTCACTTCTTCAGGGCTGACCTGAAACAGAGGTGAAAACTTGAGTTTCGACATAGTATCTCTCTTTACGAAAGTACCAATCTCTGATAAAATTGATGTTATTATATCTTTTACAAACTTTCTTTCCGAGCTTTTACCTTTGATAGATCATTGTCTCAATAATACTTACTTCTCGTTCAATAACCGATTCTACGAATAAACCTCAGGGGCAGCAATGGGATCCTTAATTTTACCTGTAATAGCCAATGTCTTTATGGAACATCTAGAAACTAAAATCTTCAACCAAGCCAAAATTAAACCAGAATCCTAATTCCGTTACGTTGATGACACATTTGTCATCTGGCGACATGGACGAGATGAACAAAATAAGTTTCTCGATTTTACCAATGAATTACATCCTAATATCCAGTTCGCCATGGAAATAGAATAAAACGGAAAATTGCCTTTCTCGGACGTATTAGTTTAAAAAAAATCTGGTAACACATTAGGACATGAAGTTTACAGAAAACCCACGCATACAAACAGATAATTACATGCCTCCTCCCACCATCACCCATCTAAAAAACAATCTGTCATCAACTCCCTTGTATACAGAGCTGTCTCCATAACAGACAAAGATAACTTACAAAAGGAATTACAAAACGTTAAACAAATGCTAATGCGGAACGATTACACAAACAAACAAATTGATAAAGCAATAAGAAAATACACTCAAAAAAGCAAGTCAACACAACCTACGAAAGAAAGAAAGAGAAAAATGACCACCGCCCTATCCTACATCCAAGGTGTCACAGAACAAATAGGAAGAATTCTTAACAAACACAAAATCCCAACCATATTTGAACCACCTGCGAAAATAGAACAACTACTAAATAACCCTAAAGACAAAAAGGCACCCCTAAATGATCAAGGAGTATATAAAATCCCTTGTTCTTGTCAGGGGCACACACTCCCTCCGCCACCGGGGAAGCGACGGGCTAGTTTCTTATAAAACACGCTTTTTCTTCATTTTTACTTAAAATAATGAATGGTTTAGTATTAGTTTCAGAAGAATCTACATTTTCCAGTCCATCTCACTCAAACCCACACAGTCTATATTGGAGAAACCGGTAGATTGGTGAGCCAACGTATGAAGGAACGTATGAAGGAACACGACATGTCAGGATAAAAGATGTCACGCAATCAGCACTAGCTAAACATCATATCGAAACAGGATATACCATTTTATTTGACAGAACAACAGTCATTGCAAAAACACACAACATCTTTCCTAGAAAACATAGAGAAGCAATCGAAATCTTAAAACACCCTAATAATATCCATAGGGACAATGGATATAATACCAATCCGATTTAGCTTTCCGTTCTGCAGGATTTTTTATATTCTCATCATTTATGATTGCGAAAGTATTAGAATTGTCGGAAATTTGACATCACAGTTTTTCAATTGAATCTCCACGTTTGGAGACCTCCTGAATCCGAAAATCAGGTTTTCACGATGGCGTCTGTCTATCTGTCTGTCCGTCCGGCCGTCCGTCCGTAAACACGATAACTCTCGAAAAAATGAACAAATCAAATCCATCTGTGGCACACTTTTTTAAGGTCCTAAAAGAAAGGACGAGTTCGTTAACCAGCCATTTTTGATAAAAATTCAAAAAGTGAACGCATTTTGAAAATTTTGTAGACCACTTTTTTCTGAATTTGAAAATTCTATGTATGAATATTTATAGTATCAAAATGAACAAACAATTTATCGTTATGATTTTTTCTCGATAAAAAGAAATTTCTCAGAGATATAGCGTTCTCAAAATTTTTTAAATCAACCGAAAATCAAAATTTTAAGCCAAAAAACGCACGATGTGAAAAAAAGTCAGGAGAAGAAAAAAATTTCATTTTAAAAGACCTACAAGATTACCATGACAAATTTTTGGATTTTCCTCAAAAATCAAAAATTCAAATTTTGATTGCACAAAAAAATAATGAAAAATACAAAATTCCATTTTGTAGACAAACTATGTAGGATACGAAAAAATACGAATTAACAAAAATTGTTATCCCAAAAAGATCTACAATTTCGTCAAGTATCACTTCTTGATAGGACGCGTACCTTTTTTTTATTTGTGAAAAATAACGTTGGAAAAAAATAAGATAAAAAAAATGTGTGGAATAACGACGAAAGTTACGAGGAAAAAATTCAACAAAACCTGTTTACAAATGTCTGTCGGAAATCGAGCGCGCAGCGCGAGTGTCACGATGAGAATATGTACGTCAAAGCCTACAGAGCTTTGAGAAACTTAATCTTTGACTATACTTAATTAAGTAGACAATTCAGAATATGAAGACGCATATAAATACTGCCATCTAAAAGAGATCTTTTTGATCAAGTTTTTTTCAAGCATTCCAAATGCAAAGAATAAATATTCGAGCGCGAAGCGCGAGGTAACCCATTATCGAGCGCAAAGCGCGAGATTGAACCGTCGCGCGCCCTAGGCGCGCTCAAACTTGCGAGCGAAACGAGCTGCGCGCGCAACGCGCGATGTGAATATGCCCGCCAAGCGGGCAGATTTTTTAAAAATAAAAAGACATGATTGGCCAATCAGGTTCGACCAGTCCCCACGGTAAGGCACTCTGGCCAATCACAGGCTTCGTAGAGAGTATACATAAGAACAACATAACCTGCTACCTCAGTTTCAGGTCAACCCTGGAGAAGTGAACTGCAATGTTCACAAAACGTCGGCAAAATTTCGGAGTTTTTTACACGAGTGAAACCCGAAATATGTCTTGTTATATCTATACTCTATAAGAAGTTTACAAAATTGAAGAAATTTTTGCAAAGATGTTTCACATTCAAGTCAGCTGAGTGTAAGTACTACAACTTCCACTTCTATATACAGTTCGAGGCAGAAGAGATAAAAAATTTGATAAAGCTGTTCCAGTAAATAATGTTATAAATTATGCTGATCCTAATTAGGAATTGTGGCATTATTGCAGATTCGTTATTACTTTATCAAATACTACAAACACAAGTCGCTTTAATGCATAAGCCGAAACCTTATTTTTTATTATTTTCTTAAAAAATTATTTCTCTCATCATTGGCGTTTTTCTATATTTGTTATAAACAGTTCTAGCAAATTAAAGGGAAAATTGGTTATTACCTAGACACCTAGACTGACGGTGTCCTGCTTGAAGTCTTGACTCCACCCTTGAAATGTGCTTTTTACTGGTACCGGTTTTGTTTACACAAGGTTTCCAAAACATTCAAAATTTTATCTTGAAAACCTCACTCTTTTGTTAAAAATTCATCTTTTTGGTATAAAAAGTTTTTTCTATAGGAAATTAATATTCTTGAGTCAGAAATTTAGTTTAGTTTTTTGGAAAGGTTGAACTTCAATTTATAATAATATTTTTAACTCTGCGACAATTGAAAAATGTATTACTGATAAAGAAACGTGCTAAACGTTACTAGATCTTATCATTATGGTAGTTCTCAGAATAAACGTGTTTTAATTGAATTATAGGAATATTGAAAAAACTTGAGAGTGAGGAAATAATGAATAAGGTGAGGGAATGATCATTATAAGCAATTCATGAACATTCATAAACAAATGATTATTTATTTTTAATAGAAAATGTGGCATTTTTACTTTTTATGTATTATTACAACGTTCTTAGGACATATTAACTTCAAAATTACAAAACAAGACAAATATTATAGTTTGAAGATAACTTTAGATACTTATAGCAAAACTTATTTTTATTATAGCACACTTAATCACAATGCGATTGCAAAATTAAACTATAAATGGACAATTAACAAATATATTTTACTTTCTTAGGTTTTAAAAATCTCTTATAGAGATTTTAGAACACTCTTTTAAATTTTGTATATCAACTTATTGAATCTTAAAGTTAGTAATATTATTTTCATTCCCAGATCAGTCTACATTCGAATCTTACTATCTACTTTAATATTAAATTCTTATCATTTAAGCTGATCTATTTCCTTCACGGAATAACACCCTTTTTGATCATTTCTCGAGGATTAATCTTCCGTAGAACATCTGCCTAGAAGTACAACTGTTCATCGTTGATTGTAGCCCATCTTCAGGATTTGGCGGCAGATCTTTTCAATGTACCACCCACGCCATCAGGTGAACCTTTCCCATCGCCTAGTTCTGAGTAGTGCAATGAAAACCATATGGTTTCCGGGTGAATTCTGTGAATGTTCGAATTTTGACGTTTAATCCATTCAAAAATTAGTACTAAGTGAGCTCAGACCGTCATCGAATCGTGTCTGTTATTGACAGATAAAGAGCAGAAAGTTTTGGGTCTAAGAATTCCATTGTCAAGTAAATATAATACAACTGTATGCAGTGTGATTTGTTTTTTTTACCCTCCAAAATGAATTGCTCATATCTATTCATTATGTTTAGAGCAATAATTTTCACTGAAGTCGATATGTATAAGAAGTTAATTCTTAGTCAAACTTTTTCTAAGTTCCGAAACGGTTTGATACTGGTAAGTTATCGTAGCAATGTGCTGAAAAAATGAAGGTAATGTTTCTTCTAGTTTTTGTACTAGTTCTCTAATTGACAGTGTGATCTCTTTTTTACCAGTTCTACGTACAGTCTTTATCTTTTCATTGTTTTTTTAAATGATGTAGTTTCATACATCCACTGATAGAATGTCACCATTAGATTTAGCTAAGGAAGATAATATTTCCATTTTTTTATGTTTGCAATCTTGACAATTTCTCAGCAAACATTTAGTTGAATTCACGTCACATGTTATCATAGGTAAAAGTCTTGTTAAATTGCACCTAGACAATGCTTTTATTTCATGTAACTTCATAACCATAATTTGAACATTTTCATGGATTATACATTGACACGTATTTCGGTCTTTTATGTTAGCCCAAATCACCCAAAAAGGTTAAAATCTGCAGAATGTTGCTAAGCTTACTTTATATCCGACTGTAGTCAAAATTTTGTTGTGTAAATTCTTCATAGTATTACTTAACAAACGCTTCTGTTTTACTTGTCCCTTTGACCTGACAACATCTTTCTTTCCTGGACACATCTTGGAATTCTCATATATTTCTAAAACATTTGTCACAGCATGTTTTTCTTTTATCAGCCGTGTATTTATTTTTCTAACTCCGTTTTTTTGTAGCTCTCATGATTGAAAAATAATTTTGATGAATGTAGCAATTTCTGCTTTTTTAAACGGTGTGGTTTTAAAATTTCGTAGTATTTCTTATTTTCACTATGTTTTGTCAACTGAGTGTAACTGTTGTTCATTTGTTTCGTACTGACTTTAGAAAATATAAGCTTCTTTTTTAGTAGCTTAGAAACTTGAACGTTCTTTAAAAGTGCTGATACTTTATCTTTAGAAGATGTTAGAATTGGTTGGGTTTGCCTTTGACATCTCTTACGGTATTTTAATTTATTTTCCATTTCTTCTTTCAAACCTTTATCTAATCTGGCTATTTTTGCATATTGTATTGCTCGACGCCTTCTTAGTTGCTTTCTTCTTGGAGCAGCTATCATCCTTTGATGCGGAATATTATTTTTAAAAAAACGGGTTCTACAGTAGGTCTTGGACTAGAAGGTGTGTCATTTACAAACCTTGTCGATTCCTTACATATTTTTGCTTTTTGATCTCTATACACCTTACTATTTTTTCGAATTTTTTCGTTTTGGTCTTCTTTCTCTGGAACTCATAGTAGATTCAGGTTTCACTTGCCCATTCCTTTCTTTAATGGATTCAGCTGTTTCATTTTTGCGAAGTTTTTTCAATTTTCCAGGGCTGAATTTTATTTTTTCTCGACACTTCCTATCGTATTATTTCTTCTTTAATCTAGCTTCGGCATCAGACGGCTTGCTTTTTCTTGCCATTATTTGGCTCTACAACAACAACAACAAAACAATAAATTCAAGGATTATATGAGCAAATAAATAAAAAAACAAGTTTGACTTTATTAAAGTTCCCCAAATCGTTATTCCCTCATTTTAAAATAAAGTGAGGGAATGACGAAAGAAAACATAACCTAAAAAATCTCGTAACATAGCCGTTTGTTACATCTGGATTTTTGTGTAAGTATACCACCTCTAAAACATACTTCGCTGCGTATTTTATATTCAGATAGAGTAATTACCTCTTTGTTTCTTTAATTTGATGATATGACGCCTGAAAATGTAACCTTTCAATAATTTTAACATAATCTTTTTCCAAGAGGTACTAGAATAAGATTAAGGTAAATTCGCCACTTTGAACAACTGACAGTAATGCCAACTATAGAAAGACCATGAGAGTATTCGAAAGCTTGTTCATTACTTTTTATTCCAAATTTCAAAGATTTTTGAAAATTCAGAGCATTTCTAATAGATTAGTTAAACTCGCAAACAAATTTTTTGAGAATATTTTGATTTAAAATTTTTTAAGTGTTTCAATAGCTACTTTTCCTCATAAGAAGCATTTCTAAATTCAGACAATTAATTAGTAGGGGAGAAGTGCCGGTTCTGGGCACCCATTTCATTTTTACTACTAACTTTTGACTGATTTTGTTGACCGTTGTTTGTTACCGATTTTGTCGAATAGAACTTTTTTTCTAATTTTGTAATGTGGTCATTTTTGGCCAACCTGTTTTTTTGGTTCGGTTCTTGGCACCCTAAATAAATCTGCAGGAAATAAAAAAATATGAAGAAAAACTACCAGAAGTATTAAAAGAATGAATGTTTATTAATTTTGCAAGCCTCTAGCATTATTCATCTTCTGAAGCACAATGTTTACATGTGAAATAGCCAGCACGCATGTTAGCTCACTTTAGATGGAAGGGCCGATCACATTCGTTCCAATTTGTGGGAATTCAAGGAAGTCAATTTTTGGAAAACATACCATATATACCATAGTACCGACATTTCATTGTAAACACATGAAAAAATGTGTCAATACCATTTTTTAAAAATTTTGAAAAAAATGGGTGTCCACAACCGAACCAATTTTGGTGTCCATAATCGAATTTTGCAACCATCTTAGAAGTGGCGAAAAAAATTTTTGATGGCAAAATATTGGTTACCAGGTGTATACATATGAAACCGGTATTTTTTCAAGAAAAAAACACATTTATTTCAAGAGAATGATAAAAAATATTTTATTCAAAGTATGCGCCCTC
>NC_046664.1:522276-536770 GCF_010883055.1 Belonocnema kinseyi
ATGACAATACGCCAATTAGCACAAATGGTAAGTTCCGACAGTGCCTACAAGTGTGCCTACTGGCCGCTAGATGGCAATACCGGTTTCATATGTGTACACCTGCTAATGTCAATTTCGAATCACAAAGTATAATGTATTTCCTCAATAAATATGTATTGCACTTACCTTCTGGATGAATTTTATGCTGTTTAGAGTACTTTTAAAAAGGCTGGAAGTTAATCTCGTGGTGTTTTGCTTGCACCGAAAGAAATGGGTTTATTAATTTATTAATTTAATTAATAAATTGGTTCACTTCATTCTTCGGTACAAAAGTGACGTGCTGTCATGAAACACAAATGATATTGGTCAAGCTAACCTAACCTGATTTCCATGAAAAGATACCCAAGGGTGCCCGCAACCGACACTTCTCCCCTACTTATTTCGACTGAATTTTAAAGTGTATTTAAAATAAAATTTAGACCACTATTGACTGATGTGGATTTATTGCTCAATAGAGTGGCTGCTCGATTAGGTATGTTTCGTGAACTGCCGGAATAGGCTATATATGAACGATAGGGTGGCTCAAAAACGTTTTTTTTTAGTGGGTAACGATGCCCCCCAATTTCATTTAAAATCTGAGAAAAGAAATTCCGTAATTTTTATTTTGTTTTATTTTTCGCTTTTAACAGATGCCGGTTTTGAGTTGAAGTTTCCCATGCAAAATCGTATTTTTTACATCTTCATCATAATGAGAAGGTATTGGTTTCATGTAAAATTTTCCTTTGTCAGTTTTCATCAAATTTCCACGTTTTGAGACCCACTGAGTCAGAAAAAACGATTTCTACGAAGGCGTTTGTCTGTCTGTCCGTCTGTATAATGTAGGCACGATAACTTTCGAAAAAATTATCGATTGGATTCTGCTTTGGCACACTTTTTTAAGGCCTAAAAGGAAAGAACAAGTTCGTAAACGAGCTATTTTGGATCAAAATTCAAAAAGTGAGCACGTTTTCAAAATGTTTGAAACCACATTTTTCAAGATTTCAAAATTCTATTTACGGCTAGTCATAGTACTTGGAAACTCAAATAATTTATTTTCATGACTTTTTTCTATAAAAAGAAAATTATTAGAGTTAGAGCATTTTCAAAATCCAAAAAAGAAAACTAAAATGAACATTTTAAGCCAAATAACCCATGATATGAAAAAAGTCAAGAGAAGGAAAACGTTGTTTTTTTAAAGCCCAAGAAGATAATTATAACAACTTTTTTTAATAGGTCGAGAAGTTAAAAATTCAAAATTTGATCGTACCAAAAAATGTTTTGAACCACATTTTTTCAAGATTTCAAAATTCTATTGACGGCTATTCATAGTACTTTGCAACTCAAACATTTTTTTCCAATGACTTTTTTCTATAAAAAGGAATTTATTAGAGTTAGAGAATTTTCAAAATCTAAAAAAAAAACTAAAATGAACATTTTAAGCCAAATAACGCATGATATGAAAAAAAGTGAAGAGAAGAAAAACGTTGATTTTTTAGACCTATAAGACTACCATAACAGCTTTTCTAATTTGGTCGAAAAGTTGAAAATTTCAAATTTGATCTTAGAAAAAATAATGAAAAATCCAATAATTCTATTTTTTGGTCAAACTATGTATGATGCGCAAAAAATGAATGAGCTAAAATTGCGCACCCTGGAAATACCTACAAATTTGTAATGAATCACTTTTCGATAGGATGCGTAGTTTTTGTTTATAGTCGTAAAAAACAACAATAAAAGTTTTAAAATTAAAAATTTTGCACTAACGACACAAGCTACAAAAAAAATGAGACAAAACTTGTTTATCCAAAAAAGAGCTATAATTTTTGATAGGACACGTCGTTTTTGCTTTTGTCGTAAAAAGTAACATCCAAAATAAAAATATTAAATATTTTTGAAAAAGCAACATAAGCACGAACTAAAATTAACAGACAAAAGTTGTTCGCCTAAAAAGATCTATACATTTATTATTAATCATTTTTCGAAAGGACAAGTCGATTTTCTTTCAATCGTAAAAAATAAGATTAAAAATTAAAAAATTAAATTTAAAAAAAAGGACAGAAAAAACAAGAGAGGACAAAGGATCCTATATAGGACCCCATATAGGTTTTTCTATTAGACCATATGCAGATGCACAATAGTTTTTCTTTGATCGTAAAAAACAAGATTGAAAATATAAAAAATTATTTAAAAAAAGAAAATAAGAACTAGTATGATTCAATTTTTATGCATTTTAAGGATTGTAATTATATAAATTGATTGAAATGATAAATGTTCCAGCGCAACTGATAATGCAATTTAAAGCAAAATACGAAACAAATATTAAAATAATTACGACAAATACAATTTTTGTTTTATTTTGCAATAGTTGAATAACCAATCCCAGACAAAGTTACATAAAAAATGTATTATAACTGCTATAAAAGTGTTGTGTATAATGTAGAAAAGTTGACATTTCAGATAAAATCGAGTGCGAAGCACGAGGTACTTGATGAGAATGTGTTCGTTAAAGCTGAGAGAGCTTTAACAAAAGAGAGTTCACAATCACAAAATTTAAGTTGTCGATCCGTTGACCTTTGATTTTAAAAGTTATGTGCATGATTGCGGGAAAAATGCAAAGACCGAGTGCGGAGTTCGATAGTCATCAGTCGCGTGCCGTAGGCGCGTTCAAACTTGCGAGCGAAGCGAGCCGCGCGCATAGCGCATGAAGAGGATGCGCCCGCGAAGCGGGCAGATTATTTGTACATAAAATTTTTTTTCTAGTGGCATATTTATTATCATTGGTTAATTAATTATTAATTATTTTAAAAAATGAAATTTTTTTAAACATTATTTTATTTTCAAACATTTGACCTCGCCCCTTAAAATCACTACTATTAGTCTAGTGGAATACTTAATAACATTTGTTTATTAATTTGCAATTTTTTAAACAAATGTAATTTTTTTATATAACTTTTTTTTGAAAATTCGTTTTTCCCTAAAAATTACCACTATTAGTCTATTGGAATATTTATTACCATTATTTTATTAATTTCCAATTATTTAAACAAATTAAATTCGTTTGAATAATTTCGTTTCCAAATTTTTAAAAATAAAAAATATTACTATGTGTCTAATGGAATATTTATCAGTAATAATTAATTACTGATTTTCAATCAATTTAATAATAATTAATTTATCAGTTATATTTAAGTCATAATTTTTATTACAAAAATTTTTTTCAAATAAATGTAATCAAATAATGTTGATAAATATTCCACTGAAGAAATATTTATAATTTGTATTAAAAAAATATTTAAGCAAATGTTATTTGTTTGAACAATTGAAAATTAATGAACTAATGTTAATAAATATTCCACTAGACCAATAGTAACAATATTTAAGAAAATTTTTTTTTTAAAATGGTTCAAACAAGTTCTATTTGTTTAAATAATAAACAATGAATGAACAAATGTAAATGAATATACCACTAGAATAATAATAATAATTTTCAGATGGGGGGACGACTTTTCGAGAAGAAAAAATTATTTAAACAAATTCCATTTATTTAAATAATCGAAAATTAATTAACCAATGATAATAAATATTCCGCTAGGCCAATATTAATAAGTTTAAGTAAAAACAGACGAGGATAAATTGTTCAAAAGGTCGATTTCATAAAGAATTGACATTTTTTGTTTTAAGGGTAGTTTTTAGGTACTCGTGGAGGCTGTTGTGGGGTTAAAAAATTAGTGAATTGCTTTTTGGATTTGGAATAAAATGGGGGGGGGGGTCGTTGCCCTCTAGCATGCAAAAAAATTTGTTAATGCATTTTTGGACCACCCTACTGAACATCCTATTAAAACGGGGAACGCTGCTACACATCGAATGATAATGCACAAGGACGAAGAAGGTAACGTGCTTTACACTGAAATGCTTCCATGGCGGATTTCAATGTCCGGCTGTTATTTAATGCAAAGATTCTTTAAAAAAATGTATTATTCCCCTATCGTTTCTGTTTGAAACACATGGGTGTATGGAAGAAAAAAATATATTGACTTCTGAATTAATGTATTTTAACTTTAGTGAGATTATTAACAAATTTTACTTTGAAGAAATAATTTTTGATAAAGGAATGAATACATTTTTGATATGTAATTTTCCATCTGCTAACACTCATCAGAAAAAAAAGTTTTTATTGTATATTGTATATTGTGTCCCTAGGAGAAATTATGAAATTGGTTAAAAAGTTGATAACATTATTTTCAACGAAAATAAGAAATTATATTATTCACAAGCGTGCAAGAAAAATAAAAAAAGTAGCGTTACAAATTTGGTTGGAATAAAGAATAGCAAGGGTGAAATCGCATATGATTCATACGATTGAAAGACAGTCATAGGCAACATGACATAAAATTATTTTGAAATGTACACAGAAAAAATGAAAGATAAAGTTTACATCGATTCCGGATGAAAGATTCACCACAAAAAAAAAATAACCTTGCCGGATGAACTTTACATGAATCGAAGATAAGATCCAATTTTTAACCGTGCCTGGATAATCTTTTGCCTTATAATCGCTACATTTTTAATCGCGATGCAGCGAGAATTGGGATGCTAGCGCTGTCTATCGTCGTTTAACTTCATTACATTCGAGATAACTGGGGATTCCCATATATCAGTTGCGTTTTGCGTTTTTTGCTCAATGATATTAAATAATTTCTATTTCTTCTACAATAGTATAATTTATTTCTGAAGAGATATGTCAGTAAGAACTTTTTTTTCGTATTTTCTGCTGCTGACTGTGCAAGTGTTACCAAAATTTGCTCACTTCATTGTGATGCCGTAGACGAGATCTAAATTATTCTCCTAACCTCAGTGAAACTTTCGCCAAAATATGTTTACTTTCTAACCGTTTGCAAGTCTTACCTGCAACAAATTCTAACTTTTGTTTTTTCTCTGTTGCTTTAAATCTGGTGTTCCGATTTATAGCTCGAATTCACTCATAACTGGCCGATTATCCATTGCTGCTAATTATGCCGTAGCAGACGACAGATTTTATTTCATCGTATGGTAAACTTTCGCCAAATAGCATGTAAACTTTATCAGCTAGGGTATCAGGCTAGAAATATGATTAAGAACTTAAGTAATGTTAAAGCTGTTGGAACTTAACATTTAAATTTGAAAAAATCTTTGAGATTTGTGTTGGTTTAAACCGTTTCAATTTTTTTGAACTATGTTTGAATTACGTCAAACTATAACAGATGAATAAAAAAATATTCAAAAATTAATCTCAGTTCAAAATAAAATTTTTTTATTTTCAAGACATTACTCTTTTTGAGTGATTAAAAAAAAGTTTAAGGGTAGCCCAGGTTTTTAAGACTATTCAGGATTTAGGACTATTCTATTCATGAAATATGACAGATGATTACCAACAGTCTCATCGAAAATAATGAAGGCGACATAATATAGTATAAAAAATTTTATTGTTGCCAAATAACAATTTATAAAGTAGGGTAAGTATGAAATTGTTTTGTTTGTGACAAAGACAAAGCTAAAAGAGAAGTTCACTCTTGTTCTGGGTATTTTTAAAGTAGATGATCAACAAATTTTTTTGCGTGGACACCAAACTAGATTAAATAGAGTCGACATAGTTACCATTTCTAACGTGGAAGGTAAATCTTTACACATGCAATTAATTTTTGTTAGAGGTAAAAACTATTCTCAATTGACTTTAAAGATTAGGTACTTTAATAAAGTCCATTCTGTACACAATCTGAGGCAGAAGAGATGAAAAATTTCTTTACAATGATCCAGTAGATAATGTACAAAATTATACTGATCATAATTATTAACTGTGTCATTCTTGCAGATTCTTTATTATTTCTTCACCTACATCAAAAACATAAAAATACTCATCATGCATGAGAAATCCAACCAACTCAAAAACAATTCATGGCTTTATTATACTATTTTGAAGTAAGATGTATGCATTATTTTTATCACAAAAAAGTACGATCAAGTATGATTTTGTCTTGAAACATTCGAAAAAAATTGTAATTTTGACCGTGAAACGCCCCCTGGCACTCAAGCTACGAAGCCTATTGTGCACACCGGTGTTTTATCTCAAGGCAGTACTTCAAATCCGGCCATCTTCGTCGAGTGTTTTTGGATCTCGGCGGCTTTCCGTTGGTAGCAGCATTGTGAGATTATACCTCTCAGGTGCCAGGCCTACCCATCTCACAGCAAGGGACGTCATTCCTCGTCACCGGTAAATGAAGTGATCCTCGCTAGCTATGCAATCCGCAACCCTCCCTAGCAGGCTAGGGTGGAGGGGAGCGATCCCTCTGAGGTCATCAGTTGGACGCACTGATTCGAAGCACTGCCCTGGTGTGTTATGTAAGTGTATGGGTGTGTATGTTCATTACTAGAAAGCATCTAGCGACCATCCCGCGTGTTTGCCCCCGTACGGAGCCTCCAAGCGCAAGGAGATCGCTGACTCATTTATGAGTCTTCTCAAAATCAGCTTCGACCTCCAAGGTTGGTCCCCCGTACAGAACCCGTTTATTCTTGGTAAGGCATCAGCTTTTCCTAAAGGGACCTACATTTTTAGATGTGTCCCGAACCACCGAAGCCCCGGTAAAAGTATATAGAAAAATTTCCATTGGTACCGGCACAGGGATCGAACCCCAGTCCTTCTGCTTGGAAGCCTGGCGCGCTATCGCCTGAGCCACCGGGATTCTAGCAAGGTACTTTCGTTGATCGTAAAGAAATAATATGGTATTAATGAATTCACTGGACAAATCGTCAGCCTTTTTATAAAACGTATGACAGATAGAAGTTTACGGTAACGTCAGTACTATTTTCAATAATTTTCATTCAAGTTTGTGACAAGATTTAAGAAAATTAGAACATATTTTTGACAGAATTGATCATTCATACTTAAAAAAATGCATCTCCTGCTCTCCACAACATGAAAAAACAGATTTATTAAGTATTTATAGTATTCTATCAAATTTTCGGCAAGGCACGTGTTGCTGTGCATTGTTGGACTTTGAGCGCTTAACCAAAAATTCATCTATCAGCAGCATGAAATAAAGTTTAAGTGAGAATTCCGCTAAGGTGTCGACAACTTTTACAGTTTGCAGATTTCTCCTCCTTATCAATTTTAATTTTAATTATTAATTGAATTGGTTTAGGTAGACAAGAGTATTTGCTGAGTGTCAAGCTTTTCAATTTACACTTGTCAATGTTTATTACGTGTGATCCTTGTATGAGGTCCGAAACCCTCTTATTTGATAAAAAGATTTTAGCAATGCTTTTGACGTATATTTGGCAAAGTTATGGTCATATTGCTTTCTCCCGCTAGATGGGGTAGTTTAGGCAGGGAGGTTCAGGATGACTGGGGCAGCGGTCGACGTTAGGGGTGTGAAGAACGATTGAAGAATACTCGTATGTAAGCCGACAGGGCGACGCATTGGTGCAATGACTAGCGAGAAGTACCCATACGATTCCCCGTCTATGGATGCACGCTAGTTTTCCGTGTTCTTCGTGAAGTATGTTTGGGAAGTACATTCAGTTCAATCGCACTAGGTCACGCTTCCTACTTGTGTTCCCGTATGAGTCTTTACATTTATGGTTTTCTTTCGCTCATACTATCGTATTCTTCTTTTCTTTCATACTTTTCGAAATTTTACTATGGTAAATTTTACAATTTTCATTTTGATTCCTTAGTTATCTTTACTTCCTTTTTAACTAGTTTTTCTGCAGTGGTCGTTTAAGCAATCCAACATTTTTAAAATAATATTTCTTTCTCAAATTGTGCTATTTTTCCCAATCAAAAACTTGAATTATCAGCCGACGCTGCGTTTGTAGGCCCGTGTCAGTCTCTCTTGACAGGCCTTCATCCGTTTTCTGTGCATTTCATTCTCACAATGCAATTGCATTCAAACTTCTATATATCTTTTTTTATATTTATTTTATATATGTTTGTGCTCCGCTACACCGTATGGCGAGAGTGTACATCACATCTCAACAGCAGAGAATTCTTGTTCTCCTGATAATGGTTAATTAGAATCCCAACCTCTCCGGGAGTTGGGGTTCCCTCAGCATCTCCAAGAAAATAATCCGCGGCAATAGCCAACTCTAGTCTTTCTCGGCTTCTGCCCCTAAGGCTCGGCTTAATAACGGTGAGATCCTTGCAGCAGATCTTGCGTACCAAGATCGCATCTATAACCTTGGCGTCTATGCATGCCCTTGGTATTTTTCTCGCGTCCCATTATACAGGGTTTCTCAAACTCAAGTGTCTGGACTTGAATTTCTGTTTTAGTTTTTAAGTTATAAAATAGTTGGGCTTGGACATTCAGGAGCGCGGTATAAACACACGTGCGTACATGAGCGTGAGTCCAAAACAGTATTATTGAGGCGAGAGCCAAAGTAGGATTAACGAAGGGAGAACAGCGTTCACTAAAGTACGTTGGACTTCCCCGCACGTATAATCAGGGTTCTAGCATTAAGTTAAGCCCCTTCTGCGCAACTGACATGCGTCTAGCTAGAAGATCTGAAATGCCTTTGCTGTGATGCGGATTATTCTGCATCACGGTGATTCCCGTCTCAGTCACTGAAAGGTTGATCGTAGCACCTCCTGACGCTTCTGGTCTACCTACAGATCCCAGTTAGGTCACCCGGAAGGTAGTCCTACCCAGTCAATAGCGCAGAGCCGCAAGGGCTCTGATTAAGTTGTAGAAGCTAAAGCGCGACCTCTACTACGATGGCCTCGATCTGATGAAAACATATGTGCCTCAGCAGCTGTTTGCGAGCCGCGCTTCGCGGTCTCTTTTTTGTGCTCCGCTACGTTGGATTTACCCTAAGGTGCCTTTTACTTGTGGCGGTGGATTCAAGAATGGTCCTGAAACTGACCCCTCATTGTTTTTGATTTGTTTTGTTTACAGTGATCTGTTCATGGTTCCACAAAATGCTAGGTAAATAAGTAATTAAGACACCTCCTTTGTGACCCGGCCTTTCCACCTCTACCGAGAGGAGCAAGCCGGGTTGTTCAAGGATTTGTTAAAACTGGTGCACGTCGTAGCTTGGGACCATGAGAACTTGCACCCTTGATATTTCTGTGAGTTTGCCTTTACCCCCTGGAAAGATTTCTTCTTAGTTTAAGTGCTACTGAATAGAGTACACCAGTTCTGTATAGTAAACACAACTCGATGTGTAGCCACTCTGGTTCACCTATTCCAGATTTATAGTCCTATGAGATACATAAGCCCTCCCACCTACTACAAGGTCTCGCGACCTCTGGGGAAAGGATTTGTATAGCAAGTAGAATATATAATTATTTATCTTTTTTACGTTAAAGACGCGAGAAGGAGAATAAATAGAAATATAATACGGAACGTGTCTTATTATAATGCAATAAAGTCTTAAATTACGTCTTGTAATAATATAACCTTTCGCATGATTAATTTTTTTCCGAATAAGATTTTTAACTGACTAAGTCTTAGTCACTCCAAGATCAACGTCTTTAAACAATCCGAGGAAGAGAGAAAAAATTTGGTGACACTGATCCAGTAGTTAGTTACACAATAAATAACGTTCTCTTTTCTCCCTGACAAAGTGATCCTCGCGCACTCTTCCATTCGGCAGCCTCCCATGGTGGCCGCAGTTAGAGAATACGATCAGACTAGGGTGGACAGAGTGATCCCGCTAGAGCCATCAGTTAGATGCACATACCAACGTTGTTCCCCCGTAGGAGCCACAAGCGCAAGGAGTTTGCTGACTCATTTTCGAGTTTTTCCAAAATCGGCTCCGATCCTCATTTCAGGCCCTTGAATGAGCCCATTTATCCTTGGTACAACACCAGCTTTTTCTGAGGTGGCCTATCGTTTAAGGTGGATTCCAAACCATCGAAGTCCCGGTATAAGTACTGTAACGGTAAACTTACCGTTTACTTATTTTGCCCTTCTCAAGTTTAGCATAGTAATTCATTTCAATTTTAGATTACTTCTTACTCGTAAAAAAATATTTAAAAACTAACAAGCCAGGACAATGTTCACATTTGGCTAAAAATTATTTTACAAATTTTAACATGCGATAGCAAATTTTACAAAGAGGAAATTTTCCCGAAGGTTCACATAATTTATAAATTTAGATAATAAGGTGTGCTCGGTCGAACGGCCAATTCTCCAAGGGCTAACATAATGGTTAAAGTACCTTACTTGAATCTATTGCTCTACCTAACCTAAATAAGTTACCGGAAACGAAAACTTTCACACGATTAAATGCTCGATAGCTACACGAAGATTAAACATTAAAATACGGATGACAAGCACGATTCGCCATTCGAAATAATACCAATCGCGGCCATTTTGATCTAAGAGAAACGATAGCTACAAAAGAAAATGAAACCCGAAACATGACATATTTTGGAGAATTAATGCGAATTAGGAAAACTAAAAAAAAATCAGCAAGCGCGACTGTCTCTCGGCTCGTGGCTGCCTAACGAAAGAGAACATGGCGTGTTCGTCATCGAGCTTGTGGTCTCGTCTCCTTTGGGCGAGTTTCCCGGCACGTCGCTGATTGGCTGCTTTCTCGGCGCTGTACTGGAATTCGTTAGTTCGATTCTCGACTCGCTATTTCCGGCCTCAATGAGTGCACTGTAACTAATAAACAAAAATATTTACAAGGCAGATCCGTTGCATTTCCGGTAAATGAGGAAGCTCTCGTCCTCTCTGGAGCGAGAGTATCCAAATTGGCAAAACATACGGAAACAAGTCTAGGACAATCAGTCCTGCTTCTTATCCTCCTGGCGGGAGGCATCTCGGGTTTCCATCCAGGTTCCGGGAATATTGGAGACAACATACGGAAAGGCGGGAACCACATTCAAATTCAAATCTCGATTCTTAATTTTGAGTAGCAGGAAGTAGATTCCAGTTCTCTGAAAGCCTTATAGAGCTTTAAAAATTCCTCGTTGTCCCTCGTTGAGAATATAAGAATATAAGGTCATAAATAATAAACAAATAAAAAAATCGAACAAGTTAATCCTAAATTCTTAAATTAAGCCTAAATTTGTCCTTGGAGTACCGTGCCACGTGCCGAGAGAATAGATTTCGCCACGAAAAATCAAACAATACATACAATAAATGGAGTTCAAAAATTTGTCTTCCTACAGTACATAAAAAATTTCTATTTGTACTGTAAGTGGGATGGAATACCAGTCCTTCTGCACGGAAGCCTGACGCGCTACGGTCTGAGCCACCTAGGCTTATTTTCACTGCTCCCGTAAATAATGTAGTAATTTATAGTAATCATAATTATAAATTTCACCATTCTTACAGATTCATTATTATGTATTCTTCCTCGTCAAAAGCGTACTCATAATTCACAGGAAAGCCAAGCAACTTAATAACAGTTTATGGCTTTATGATATTCTTTTTAATTGAAATTATTTTGAACAATTATACCTGGATTTCGAAAATAAGTATAATCGAGTACTTTTACCTCCGGCGTTTTTCTATATTTTATAATTCTTATAATCAATTCTGTTGATTTAGGCGAATAATCGATTATAATTTGCATAAACTATGGACGCCGGGAATGTACACTCCACCCTTAAAATATTTTTTCACAGGTTTCGGGTTGGCATTCACAATCGTTTGTAATTATTCGAAATTAAACATAAAAAATAAGCATTATATAATATTGCGACAACATGAACTAATTTTCATAATTTTATCTTGGTTTGTTTTCTGATGTAGCAGTTTCTGGTATATTAGGAAGAATTATTCAGTACAAATAATTCATCAGCTTAAAAATAAACTTTGACATTTTTCAGAAGGTTTGACGGAAATTTATAAACATATTTCCAACTCTTTTTGAGACGTAAAGCAAATATAACTGATAATAAAACATTCAGTTCATTGTAGATTCTTTAAATTATACATATATTGTAAATCTTATCTGTTCGTTCGCCTTCAAAGAGAAAGAAATACACTAAGCAAATACAAATATCGCATAACTATTAAGCCTTTGTCTTCCAGAACATCTTAAGACGTGGAATAATTTGGAAGGGTAAATGAGATAGCGACAGGGACAACGGAAGCCCCTTTGGGAGATGAGGGTTTTTGGTAGTTTCCTCTTCGCTCGGGCGTTCCTCGCTACTTCTATTGGTGAATATATATAATTTATAAATAATATATGACTTGATGTTCTATGATTTCTATGTTAAATTTGGAGTCTTCAAAAATTAAATCTAGAAATTGCGCCTTTTAATAAGAAAATTTCTAGAAAAATTATTTTAATTTAGAAACATTTGCATACTGTTTGATACTCTTGTTTGCCTAATTTAAAGCCTTTAAATAATCTAATAAGCTATTGACAATTTTGTACATTATACGTTCAAAAAAGTCGATTTACTCTTGAATATATATTTGCGATTTTTTTTGGTAGGCGCCGATTTGCTACCGCGAATGTTGATTTTGTATTATAATTTTAAAAAATCGTGAGGAAAAAAAAATTGTTCTCCTAGCCCACCAGCCTTATTTCTAGTCTATATTGACTAACTATAAGATTTATTTACATCAAAAACTTTTTTCCGCTCTTTTAGTTTGCCTACAAGAGCCACTAGAAGAAGAACCTAATCCTCCTTACAGAGTGGTTCGAATGTACCAACAGGAACTCCCTGGTGTTTACACAGAATACGATACTCAAGTCGAAAGTCCATCTGGAACATATAGAAGAAAATTGGATTATCCAGTGCAACGCTTTTTAGACGTAGTAATAAAAGGTGATAGAATCATTGGATGCGCAAACCACGATCGTATGCTTGTTCCAATAATTACATATTTCGATCATAGTCAGACACCACGGTATACAACAATGAGATACAGACCCTCACACCCAGCCAATGATCCTAGAATAATGTCTTATGGAGAACCTATTCGAATGAGACTGTATCTTCCACTTCCAAACAACACTATATTCGAAAGGCCTCTACGAAGAAACGTACCTCCTCCTCGCACAATCATCCACGTGGATGAAAAATTTCAAATTATTAATTTTAGCTACGAGAACTTGTAAATTTTCAAACTAAATCAAAGTGCATACAAATCGATCATAAGCTGTTTTATAAATTCAGTGGGCCATATTTTCCGAAATAACAGTATCGCTTTGGCGGGAGATTTGATCAGATTTCTTTCAACATATCTGCTTGACCTCTGCTTGCAAAATACATTTTTGTTTGTCAATAAATAGAATTTGAAATAACCTTTAGACTGTAATTCGGGTCCGATTTGTTATTGTTTCATTCAAGAAAATACAGCATTCAATTGTAAAGAGATCTTTAAGGTTTTTGTTTGTTTGAATTATTATGTTAATTTAAACGGCGATGAAAAATGTCGCCTTAAATTTTTTTAATTAATATTTTCTAAAAAATGTCCATCTCTGAATCGTTGGAATTGATATAAACAACTGTGTGGAATAAAATTAGTTTGTTGATTTGTGAGCGAAAGGTATTATTAACTATTGCGTGATTTTCGCTAAATTTTATTTTACTAAAATAATTTATAATCAAAAGAAAAATTTCAGTATAGTTTCCTTAGTCAACATTGCATTTCACTTCTTCAGGGCTGATCTTGAAGATTCCTTTTGGAGAGAAGTCTACGAAGTGCAGCATAGACTGGACAAAGACTCAGAGAACATAAGTAGCTTTAAGGAGATGTGTGCTGTCCTAATAACACCTTAGAAATACTACTCCTGCCGAAAATAAGCAGCTTAGCTGGCCCCGAAGAATAACAGGCCTATCACAATGCGGCTCAAAAGAAGGCGTAGCAGGATGTCGAGAGAACCTGCTCATCAATAGATGTGCCTGCAAAGCTGCAGCATTCTACCACGGTGACCTATCGATGGTCGGGATTGATTAGCAGAAAGCTTTGAAAAAAAGATTTACCAACTCATCTGGAAAAAATCATGTAACAACTAACAAGGTCATCTTTCAGAGAGGTGTCTTTCAGATTGACGCCGTGAGCCCACTCCTCTTTTGCCTCACATTATTGCCACCATCTATAACACTTCGCTATTCCGAGACGTTTCTTTACGAAAAACCAGCAAATCGAAAGAATAAGGTCACTCATATATTTTACATGGATGATCTCAAGATCTATGCTAAAAATAAAGAGCAGCTACATCCAGCTCTAGGAATTGTCAAAGGATACAATAAAAAAAAGGGGAATGGAATTTAATCAAACAAATTCGCCAAGGTTTATTTGAAGCGAAGAAAACTTAATGACATGCCTGAAGATCCTGAGCTCGTTGATAGAAGCGCCATACGACATCTTTGCGCTGGAGAGACTTATACATACCTGGGCGTGCCACGGAGCCGCATTCGGGATGTGACATCTATACCAGGTGTATACATATGAAACCGGTATTTTTTCAAGAAAAAAACACATTTATTTCAAGAGAATGATAACAAATATTTTATTCAAAGTATGCGCCC
>NC_046664.1:536870-555893 GCF_010883055.1 Belonocnema kinseyi
CTTGAAATGTTTGGTATTGGATATTGTTGACAGATGACAATACGCCAATTAGCACAAATGGTAAGTTGCGACAGTGCCTACAAGTGTGCCTACTGGCCGCTAGATGGCAATACCGGTTTCATATGTATACACCTGGTAAAGGATACTCTCCGAAGCATATACAAACGTCTCATCCGACAGATTTAGTCTTCCGAACTGTCGGCGAGGAACAAAGTATCTGCAACGAACATGATTGCGGTCCCGGTAGTACTCTATTCAGTTGGAGTGGTTCCATGGACGCAGAACGAGCTCAGATCCCTTGATATCAGGACACGAAAGGGTATAAACATGAGAAACAGTATGCATCTTAAGCCTTCCGTTTTACGACTTTACATCTCACGCCGTCAAGGGGGTCGCGGAATATTGAATCTTGAATGTCTTCACAACAGGATTATTCTGGGTACAGCACATAGAGTTGCAAATGGAAGAGGCCCTCTTCTTAAAATGGTCAGGAATCACAAAGAAGTGGGCAAAGGAGCGTTTCTCTACAAAGAAGCGGAGGAGGCTGCTGAAACACTCGGACTTGACTTCAGTATTAGGGGTGAGCAAAATGCATCAAATCTTATCTATCTCGAGTACTCACTCCTGAAAACCCGGATTAAGAAAGCACAAGAGAAAAACTTTCGTGAACAGCTCCTCGATAAGAGAATGCACGGTATCTTCCACAGAAATGTGAAGGATCAGTAAATGTCATGTGAGCTAACTTTTGCTGTCCTTAAATCACTCGGATTGAAGTCGAGCACAGAGGGTTTCATGGTTGAAATTTTACCGCGATTTCGCTGGGATCGGGTGCAATTTTTCAGATTAGCATCCGCTCCCGGCGAAATTCTGCGGTTGTCCTTATGACAAACTTGTAATTACATATAGACAGTGTATCAAGAAATTAACTGAACAGGCCTACATATTCTTTAGTGAGCTATTTTTCACAAAGGTCAAGGTCATTCCGGAATTTTAGAATTTATATGCTTACTTAAATCAAACGTTCCGAATAACCTTAAAGGTCACCTTGAGGTCATTTGATCTCAAACAGTATTTAATGTCTATAAGAAAATCAATATTGGAAAATATTTGATAGCGGAAAACTTACGTAAGAATCACACGTTGGTTATCCCGACGGTCAAAACAAAAATCCCTTGGGTAGTGTTTTTCGCTGAAGCTAAAAATGGACCTCACTTACCCGACCTGAGTGTTGGTGAGCTTTATACGGCCGTCAGGTCAGGTTCGAGGTCAAATTTTAGACTCTCATCAACGGTGATACTTACATAAGTTTGTCCACTATGGAATATTTTTCAATAATGCTGTTCTTATAGTCATCAAAACACTGTTTGAGTTAAAATGACCTTAGTGTGACCTTTAAGGTCATGCGGAAAATATGATAAAAATTTTTCGTTCATTTGATTTCCGGTGTCAAAAAGAGGCATTTGCATTAAGAAAGGTAAAACTGAAATGACCTTCAAGGTCATCCTCAAGGTGAAAACTAAGGTTAAAATCAGATTCTTTGTTAAAGTTACTACGGGAATTACCTTGAACCTTGTAAAAAAAGCTTACTTCAGAAGATTTAGGCATGTTCCGTTTCTTATGTGAAAAAGCAAAGTAAACAATTATTAATATATAATATTGCGACAACATGATTACATTTTCATGATTTTATCAAAGATTATTTTCTGATGTAGCGTTTTTTGCTATAACATGGAGAAGTATTCAGTATAAGTAATTTATAAGCTTAAAAATAAACATTGACGCCCGAAAATCTAATTTTTTATCATCCATGCCCCCTTCTCTTTGCCTCTCTTCTCGAAACCCACTCATTTACTCCAAACACGGATTCAACCTTTTCCGCCGGCCCTGGATAGCGACTGTATATAATATCAAAAGTTTTTATGCAGTTCCTTCTCAAATCTGGACAGATAAGATGAAGGTTGTTGGTACTTTCCTCTTCGCTTTCGTGTTCCTCGTTCTTTCTATTGGTAAATATCTATAATTTACAAATAATATATTACTTGATATTTTATGATTCCTTTGTTAAATTTGAAATGTAAAAAAATTAAATCTACAAATTACGCCTTTAAATAAGAAAATTGATAGATAACCTTATTTAAAATCAGTAATATATTCCTGCTTTTTGATACTCTTTTGTGGTTAAATTGAAATCATTCATGGGCTAATAAATAATTAAAAATATTGTACATTAGACACGAAGAGAAATTTCAAGAGATTATGTCACAGCAATGACCTTGATTTTATCACACTTTGGCACGAGAAATAAGATCTCGGAACCCTGGATTTTAAATAATAGGTCTCGAAGTTTCAGGCATTAGGCCACGCTAACCTCGCTCGCAGGTCTCACAGAATAAAGTAATTTTAAAATTTGTTGCAGGAAATTTATGTATATTCCTTGTATGTGTGCACAGATTTTTTTAAGCTAAAAGTCAAAACATCGACAACCCACAAATATTGAGCGATTTGAAAAAAAAAAATTGAAAAAACCTGTTAAGATTTCTAAGATAACTGTCGAGTTTGATTTTTCAATTAGGTTTTCAATGTTTTATAAATAAACAAAGAAATGTGACGAAGAAATGGTCATTTTATCTATTTGACGTTCAGAGTGCTCGTCATTAACAGGAAAAGTGTTGAAATGGCCTAAGTTTCATAAACTAATATTAACTAAAGATGTTCCAATATTATACAGGGTGTTTTTTTTTAACTTGAAACTTTTAAATATCTCGAAAAATAGGCACTCTGTGAAAAATTTTATGAATCAAAAGTTTTTATAAACAAATGCAGTAATCAGACATTTTTCAAAAGAAAAATTTATTTTTTTCGATGTAATTTTTTTTTAATTCGGAACTTTATGATATTTGTAGCAAAATTCATAACTTGATCAATTTTATTATTTCTTTGAACAAATTTGATGAACAAATGTATTAATCAGGCATTTGTCTACAGAAAAATTCTTTTTTCTCTATGTCAACAGTTTTAATTAGTATATCGAAAAAAATCAATTTTCCCTCGACAGATGCTCGAATAATGAATTTTTTAATTAAATTTGTTTTTTAAAAAATATATAATTTATCAACCAATCATGAATTTCGCTGAAATCATGCACTTCCTAATTAAAAAGACGGAAATAAAAAAAAACGAATTTTTCTGTCCACAGATGGCCCAATAATACACTTGTTTATTAAATTCGTTTTTTAAAAATCATAAGATTCAAAAAAAAATTATGACTTTTGCTAAAATTATCATGAATTTCAGAATTGGAAAAAATCGGCATAGAAAAAAACGAATATTTCTGTCAAAAAGAAATATATAGAAAAAAGGCCATTTTTTGTATTATTTGTTTATTTATAGCAAAATTGAAAACCTAATTCAAAAATCAGACTTTGTGGGCTCTACGTTATTTTGAACCAAACAAGCAATTTTTCTTCCCAATGTGCGGCACTCCTTTAGGTACGAAACCAAAAACTCTTTTTTTTTTCTTTTCTTAGAATAATTTTCTAGGGCATTGAAAAAGAAACATTTTTCTTCTCTTGACTTTTTTCCATATCGTGCGTTATTTGGCTTCAAATTTTGATTTTCGTGTGTTTTTCGGAATTTTGTAAATGCTATAACTCAGGTAAATTTTAGTTTTATAAAAAAAGTTATTAGGATCAATTGTTCGCCTGTTAAATACTATGAATATCTGTACAGACAATTTTTGAATTTAAAAAAAAGTGGTCTTAAAAATTTTCAAAATACGCTCACTTTTTGAATTTTCATCCAAAATGACAGGCTAATGAACTAGACCTTTATTTTAGGACACTAAAAGAGTGTACCAAAGGCCAATCCAATCTGTCAATTCTTTCGAAAGCTATCGTGCTTACAAACTAAAAATCTACAGACACACACACACACACACAAACAGAGAGAGAGAGACAAACAGACACACATTCATAAAAACCAGGTTTTCAGGTTCAGGGAGTCTCGAAACGTGGAGATTTGACAAAAACGGGAGAGGGGGTCAAATTTTACACAAATCTAATACCTTCTCTTGATGAGAATGTACACATGTACAACAAAATTGAGATTTTTGAAAATTCCAAAAAAATTTCTTTTTAAGAATTTGGAATAACAGTCTCGTTGTGCATTTGTTTATTAAATTTCCTCAAAAAATAAAAATAAAATTAATCAATCAATTCTGAATTTTACTGAAATCATGAAGTTCCCAATTGAGAAGACTGACATCGAAAAAAAACGAATTTTTTCGTCCATAGATGCCCCAATAATGCATTTTTTTATTAAATTTATTTTAAATAATCATAAAATTGATCTAAAAATTATGAATTTTGCTGAAGTTGTCATGAAGTTCCTAATTTAAAAAGCTGAAATAGAAAAAAAAAGAAAAACGAATTTTTCGGTCGACAAATGCCTAATTAATGCTTTTTTGTATTAAATTTTAAAAAAATCATAAAATTGATAAAAAAATTATGAATTTTACTAAAATTATCATGAGCTTCCTAATTTAAAAAGTTGACACAAAAAAAAGAATTTTTCTGTAGACAAATTTCTGAATAATGCATTTATTCATTAAATTTGTTTAAAGAAATGATAAGATTTATAAAATTATTATCAATATTGCTAAAATTGCCATGACGTTACCAACTGAAAAGACTGACCTTGAAAAAACAGAATTTTTCTCCCGAATAGTGCATTCATTTATTAAATTTGTTTTTAAAAATCATCAGTTTAATTAAAAAATTATTTATTTTGCTAAAATTGTCATAAAGTTTCTCATTAAAAAAAATGACATAGAAAAAAACGAATTTTTCTGTCGAAAAATGGCTGATTGTTGCATTTTTTAATTAAATTTTTCTTTATAATGTAATAGTATATTGCCTAACAAGGGGCGAAAGGCGACAATTGCACGAGTGTGAAGTTCAGTGATCCCAGATCTGAAAGGAGACGTGGTCCAATACTATCACAGGCCTATGTCAGGCCTATGACTCGTAGGTGCACGATTGCCGGTCGGAACACTTCGGCGGTTCTATTTATATCTCTATCTACTTTGAAATAAAATGAAGAGATTGAGATTTTAATATTGCCAGATTTCGATGCTGGCGATTCTCATGATTTGAATACTTCCCGCGCCTCTTTATATGCGTATATTTTGAGGTTACGTTATTTCAAGTATAAAATATAAATTACATAAATATTTATAATTTATTATTATATGATATATGATAAAATAAATAATACATTTATTTATATAATTTATATTTTCTACTTGAAATAACGTAACCTCAAAATATACGCATATAGAGAGGCGCGGGAGGTATTCAAATCATGAGAATCGCCAGCATCGAAATCTGGAAATATTAAAATCCCAATCTCTTCATTTTATTTCAAAGCAGATAGAGATATAAATAGAACCGCTGAAGTGTTCCAACCGGCAATCGTGCACCTACGATTTTTCAAATTCGGAAGAGGAGAAATGGGTTGCGCGCGCAATCCAGTCGTTTACATCGTCTCCTACTATATTCACACGGACATAGACCTGTGATAGGATTGGACCACGTCTCGTTTTAGATCTGGGATCACTGGTGAAGTTAGCTGCCCAAGCGAAGCGAGGGTAGATATCACACCAGTGTAATTGTTGCCTCGCCCCGAGTTGCGCATACAATTTTTCATAAAAAATATATCGAAAATTTGACTTGAGATGCCTGAAACTTCTTTGCGTCTCATCAAAGGCGTTGTTGTTTGTAAATACATGGGCAATGACAGATAGAGGTCACTTTACCGATAAGCTTTACAAAATAAAGTACCGACAATTTCGTTGATTGTCCACTGTTTACCAATTAACACGTGATGTCGATGAGGTTATAAGCAGTTATTGATTTTTCTGTTCGCTCTGCTCTAACGCAAGCGCAATGGGGAGGTTGCAAGCCGCTCTAGTCAAAGTTCCGCGAAAAGTTGAATTGAATAAATAAAAAATTGCTCTTTTTAATACAAATTAATAATAAAAGTTTCTAGGTTATTCACAAAACAAATTAAAACTTTCAGTTATTTATTTTGACAACTTTGGCGAGACGAGCATGTTACAGTTATCGCTGAAATCATCGATCGTTCACGATCGAAGGTGGAGACTAAAGTTAGCCTCTATTCTCGAAACGAGGGAGAATGAGGGAGAACGAGGAAGAAAGAATTTAAGAGGGAGAATGGCTGCAGACAACTGCAGATAAAATAGAATGTATATACTTTCGATGCCGGTTACGGCGTAAAGTTACTTTCGCCATCACCTGTTTCTACTTTCTAGTCAAGGGTTGAAAACACAACTTTCGACCCGCTACGGGGACATCGAAAGTTAAATTTTCGGTACATGGTTATGAAGATAATTATAATCTTAAGAAAAAAAATGTTCAATATAATATTGTTTCCATTCAAATTTCTTGCAATATAATTTGAAAAAGCTTATAAATATGGACAATCTTAGAAAAAGTTTTCTCAACAAATAATTAGTTTAAAAATATTTTTTGTTCATTGTATAATATTGGAACATCTTTAAATACTATTTTTTCAGTTTGCCTACAAGAGCCACTAGAAGAACCTAATCCTCCTTACAGAGTGGTCCGAATGTACCAACATGAACTTCCTGGCGTTTACATAGAATACGATACTCAAGTCGAAACTCCATCTAGAACATATAGAAGAAAAATGGATCATCCAATAAAACGCTTTTTAGACGTAGTAATAAAAGGTGATAGAATCATTGGATGGGCAAACCACGAACGTATGCTTGTACCAATAATTACATATTTCGATCATGGCCAAACACCACGATATACTACAATGAGATACAGACCCTCACACCCAGCTGATAATCCGGAAATAATGTCTTATGGAGAACCTATTCGAAGAAGGCTGTACGGTCCACTGCCAAACAATACTATATTTGAAAGGCCTCTACGAAGAAATGTACCCCCTCCCCGCACAATCATCCACGTGGATGAAAAATTTCAAATTATTAATTTTAGCTACGAGAACTTGTAAATATTCATATTAAGGTAAAGTGCATTAAAATTCATTATATGTAACCGTCCGAGAAGAAAAACTATTTCGCAAATAATTTACTTTTTGTTTAAATTTAATATTTTGCTGTTGAAAATAGAACTGAAATATTTTCTGGAAGAAAATTCAACTATATTTTTACATTTTTTTAAATTAAAAATTCATCTGTTTTAAAAGAAATTTCATATTTCTAGGATGAATATGAAACTGTTTGGTTGAAGATTAAAATATTTTGTTGAATAATCATTATTTTTGTTAGAAAATTCTACTGTTTTGTTGAAATTTTAACTATTTCGTAGAAAATGTACTGTTTGCTTAAAATTTATATTTTGGTGTGGAAAATAAACTGAAATCTTTTCTGGGTAAAAGTTGAACTTCTAAAAAAAATGTGTTGGTTTTTATTTAAAAATTCATCTGTTTTAGTAGAAATTTTATCCTTCTCGGATAAAAATTCATGTATTTGGTAGCAATCTCTGTCGTTCTTTTTTATCCTATATTGATTTTCTCAGTCGCTGAAGGATATTTAGGTTGATTTTAAATACGGATCTCGATTTTATTTGCGAACTTCGAAGAGATGACGCGACGTGAATACAATGCGCACCCTCGCTGCGGTGCCAGCGAAAGTGAACATTACTGAGGGTCTGCGCAGACGCCAGACATGGCGGCATATTTAAAAATGTAGAGACTAAACATTGAAAATAGAGAAAATTATAAAAACTGTCAGATTTCTGCTTTTGCACATATTAGAATCGATAACACTTTTATTTTATAAGTTAAAAAATTCGAAAAAATTTAATGTTTTTTAAATTTAAAAAACCTTATTTATATTTTCCTAATCAAATATATCTTTAAATTATACTTTTCAAATAATAATTCATCTCGCACCTATTACTACGTCTTTGATAATATCACGGCTCTTCCAAAAAATGTAATGTTCACCGAAAAAATGATTTTGACCAGTCTCAGGTCAGCGCCAGGCCATAAAACCCAACCAAGGGTAGTCCAACCGCAATGCGACCAAAAACCAAACAAAAAACTGATAACGAAACATAAAATTTACTGTAAACAATCTACACTCTATGTATATTGTAAATATTTTCTGTTTTTTTTTTGTTTTTAAAAGTGGAAAAAACAGATTAATGAAATACAAATATTTCGGAAAAGGAAGCTTTACCCTCACCAACAAATTGTGACGTGGGATAATTTCGAAGGGCAAATTAGATAGTGACTATGTATGATCTCAAACATTTCTTCATGGATGTTTCTCGAATATCAACGCAACCAGAATTACAGACAAAAGTTACTGAATGCAGATAATTCATAAACCTAAAAATAAAAAATGAAGTTTTTGTCAAAGGTTTCACTGAAATTTAAAAGAATATTTCCAAATTTTTTCGAAACAGGAAACAAATATGACTGATAACATTACACACAATTTACTTTAGATACTCTAAATCGTACGCATATTGTAGATACTTCCTGTTTTTTTGCCTTCAGAGAGGAAAACAACAGATTGAGGAAACACAAATATCTTCTAAAAATTAGGCCTTTTCCCACCAAAACATCTCAAGACACGTAATAATTTTCAAGGGGAAATTAGGTAGCAATTATATATATATAATCCCAAAAATTTTTCCGTAGTTCCTCCTCGAATCTGGACAGAGAAAATGATAGTCGTCAATTCTCTCTTCTTCGCTTTGTTGTTTTTCGTTGGTTCTATTGGTAAATATATATAAGTTATTAATAATATATTATTAGTTAGTGTTTTATTATGCGATTTACGGACGGTTAGTTACTTCTTACAAGTAAATAAGTTACTGAAAAGTTACGTTTTTTTCTTTTTTGAGAGAAATCATTGAGAAATCATATTTACGGATTAACAATACAACTGTTTTGTAGAAAATTTTTCTTGCTTCTTAGCTTGGAAATGGAATTTTTAGTGGAAATTTTCTTCTTTCTTATTTGCAATTAACTGTTAATTCATCTATTTTGGTAGAATTTTTACCAGTTGGTTGAAAAATAACTAATATTTTTGACGACAATTGTACTCTTTTTTTAAAAGTGTTGATTTTGGTTGGGCCAGTCATTTCTTTTGGTAAAAAAAATATTTAAGAGGGTTCAGCTTTTGTCAAAAATTTGGTTTTCTGGTTGAAAATCTAACTGTATGATTGAAAGTTGATCTACTTTTTTAAAAATTCCATTTTTTGCTTAAAGATTCATAATCTTAGTTGAAAATTCATATTTGTGGTTGAAATTTTAACTATTTTGTTTCAAATTCGTTTTTTTTTTTGTGGAAAATTCAAATATCTCGCTAAAAACTTCAATTATTTCGTAGAAAATAATCTTTTGTGGGAAATTTAACCTTTTTGTTATATATTCCTCTTTTTGGATTGAAAATGGTAGAAAGTCGAACTATTTGGTCGACAAGTAATCTTTTTGTTCAAAATTAATATTATCGGTAGGCGTTCAACTATTTGGGTGAAAAATTCATCCTTTTGAAATGAAAATTTATTTCTTTCGATAAAAAAATGTCATATTTTTTCGTTAAAAATACAACTGTTTGATTAAAAAATATAGCTAAAAAAATTTACTTCAACTAATGCAGGATTTAAATGAGATTTTAAAGAATTTTCATCTTAATTATTATTATTTTTAAATTATAAAAGTTATAGAGACATTAACTTAACTTCTTGAATAATTCTAAGTTACTTTATCTAGTAACTATAACTAGTTACTCAAAAAAAAGTAACTGCCCCCACTCTGATTTGAATCTTAAATTTCAAATTTGCACTCTCGTGCGGTTAAATTAAAAATTTCAAGTTATCTAATAAATTATTCAAATTATTATTTATAAATATTTGATCCTTTTGCTCTTTACCGGAAATTGGCATTTTTAAACATATTTGAAGGTATTACAATCTTTTAAGCTATTTTTAATTGCGTTGAAGATTTACACTGACAAATTTTTGTTTTATTTGAGAAAAAATTTAGGTTTGCCGCCAGATATTTTAAATTTTAAGTGCTTTGTCAATATTTGTATAGCAAAAATCAAAATTAAACATAATCTCTTTTTAATGGCTTTTTTCAATTTTTTCAATTTTTCAATATTTAGAGGTCGCTATGCTTTTTTTTTTTGTTTCAATAGAGTTAAAAGTGATACAAAAGTGTGTTATTTTATTATTTAACTAAATTAATTAAACGAAACTAACATTTATCTTCTTTCTGTATTTTCTTAAAACTGTGTCTTCTTTGGTCAGTAATTCAACTTTTTGGTTGAAAATTAAACTGATTTATAAATATTTGAAAAATACTGATTAAGATCAGTAGAGAAAACCAATAACATCTAAAATTATTAATTAAACTATTAGGTTGAAAATTGCTTTATAAATTTAAAATTTGCTTTAAAATTCATACATTTTGTTATAATTATTCCTTTTTTTTGGTTGGAAATGAATTTTTCCTGGAAATGTAGGTATCTCATTTTTATCAGAAAAGTTATCTTTTTCAGTTATAAATTCACATCTCGATTCTTTAGGGTTGAAAATTCGATTATTTTAGTACTAAAAGCATATTTTTGGTTATAAATTCAACTATTATCTAAAAAATTCCTGTTTGTGGTTTTAAAATTAGTCTTTTTTGGTTAAAAATTCAAATAATTTGTTGAAAATCTATATTTTTAGGTCTAATTGAAGTATTCTTAATAGAAAATTAAAATACTTTTTGGTGAAAATATCGATTCTTGCCCTTGTTGTTGAGAATTTATTTTTCTTTATCGAAAATTCAACACTTTTGATTTATATTTGACAATAAAGTTGCCTTTTCTCATGTCAAATACAAATTTAAATTCTGCGGTTTTCGTCAAACACCTAATAAAAAAAATAAATTAAAAAATAGTGGCTCACTTTTCTCTGATCAATTCCGTAAAATTTCACCAGTAAGTAATCACATTTTAACAATTCTAATTCAGCAAAGGCAATAAAGTATACTTTGCTTAATAAAAAAAGCTATAAAATAAAAATAAGCTTCTTCGGGTTATTCATTGTTATTTAAAGATTTTGAAAAATTCTTATTTTATTTCACTATTTTTAAATAATCCGATGGCAGTCTTTTCAAATTGGAGACAAACTAGGTCATGTTCACCGTTTGTCTATTTGGCCTTCTTGAAGCCACAGAGATAAAAGTGTAACATCATCGCTCCTCTTAATTTAACTTTTTTATTTTTACATTTTCCATATTTATAACTTTTTAATATTATTATATGCAATCCAATATGAATTATTTTTTTTCTTAACAAATAGTTACTTTCGACACTTTCTATTTATTTCTAGTTACTTTATTTAGTTTTTTTCAGTTTATTTATTAGTTATCTATTTCTAGCTACTTTCTACAAGTTGATACTTGTTCAGAATTAAGAAAATACATTTTTTATTCATCTTTGGCGCTAATTCTGATTTTTTTGCGATTTTTGAAACACAATTTGTTTCTATTACATTAAAGAATATCTTCTAATTATGGTTAGGTCTTTAAATAAATTGTTTAAATAATTTTTTATTTTCCATAGCAATTGCACGCTCTAATAGAGTTAAAAAGTCGCGGTTTTTTCTCATTTTTTTTCACTCAAAATGCAGAAACAATTGGTTAAATACAGCAAACATGATTGTGTAAACGAAATTATCCTTACTTAAAACTATCTTATCCTATGCTAATTGTTTAAAAAATTTATCATGGTTTATAATTATCTTTTTTTATTAGAATAATCCAAGAAAGTTGTGTGTTTTTTTTTAGTTTTCAGCTTTTCTTTGACTCTTTAATTAGAAGAAAAAAAATAATAAATAATAATAATTCGTTCTAAAATTAGAAGCTGAAGCAAATTTAAAAAGTTTTAGAAAAATGCGCAACTTTCTAGTAATTACGTAAGAGAACATAGTTATAAACAATAATCTTTAATTTAAACAATTATGTTTGCTTACTTAAATATCCTTTAACGTGCGAGGAAAATTGTTATAGGAAAAAAAAGAACAATAGAAGTTGCTTATAACTCTATCGGACTAGTTTTTATTTTATAATATTTTTTCCCAATGTTTTGAAAACTCACTGTTATCATCATCAGGGGAACTCATTGGTAACATTTCAAATTCTAGAAAAGGTGTAAAAATAAAAAATAAATTTATTCAACTTATAATGTGATAAGAACTAAAAAAGTGGAAAAAGGAAAATTACATTCCATTTAAGTTGTTATGTAAAAGTTTTGTTAAAAAATTATTTATATTTATAATAGTTAAAAGTAAAATCGTAAGAAATTAAGAGGTTAAATTTCAAAAGTGAAAAATTATTATTACCACATTTAAAATTTCCAAAAGGGTCCAATTTCGAAATATATTTTATTAAACATAAAACATATGACGTGCTAAAGTTAATGTGATAAAATTATTTTGACAATTTTACAGAAAACGTTATAAATAAGAATAGCATGATTCATTAAGATAACCAAAGTTGTTATTCAGGCCATTATCTAGTTCTATTTTGATAAAAAAATATTTCAGCCGAAGATCTTTTTGTCGGATTTCTCTCTTCATTTAAAATATCAATATCATCCTATAGATCATAATTCAGTCTATAATTCAGTCTAGCACTATCTCGATGTTCTTTTTGTCTAATGTGTATGGGTCTTTTTGTTTGTCCAATTTAACTTTTTCCGCAATTACAAGTGAAACGATAAACTACGTTAGTTTTTTTCTAAGGTTTCTAACCCGTGCAGAAATTCCCGTATGGATCTGATCGGGGCCAGATCGGGCAGAATTTGTCCCAAATCTGGCTATCTAGATGGGGCCAAACTCGAAATGAAACGCGATTTCCGATCGGGGCCCACGCGCTCCGCCCAGAGATAACCAGGCCTGGCCCAGATCGGGCCCATATTAATTTATTTTTCTTATTCTTAATTAAAAGGGATTCTCAAATAAAATAATATTAAAATCGAATATATCACCTCCTTAACTGAAATTTGAGAATACAAATATCAGGTTATCAAACAGATCACGATATGAAAACATTGGGAGTATGTCAGACACTTTTTTTCGAGCAAACAGAAAAAGTCAAACGACGCAATATAAGAGCCAGCATTTGTGTATGATAAACCATTTAAGTATTTTGCAATATATTTTTGGTTTTAATTTCGAAATTGAAGTTCCTTTCAATTTCTATATTTAACTTAATTGGAGAAAGTTATTTTGAAATAAGTGGATTATAATGTCGCACTGGCTATTTAAATTATTTTTACAAAAGCGACTATAAATAATAAGGTTGTATTTACATTCCGATTATATTAAATCACCTAAAAATACGTGAAAATAAATATGTTTATGACGTTATTGTTAAACTAATTCGTTTTCACATTCAACAAATTAAATATTACTTTTGTTACTTTTCTTATAAATAAATAACCTCATTTCGAGGTTAGGTTTCATCTTAACATTCTTAATAAATTTATTCATTATAGTCTTCAACACATAATTCAGGAATATTTTGAAGTATATTATACCTAAGCATTCGTTTTGTGCTCACTTTTGGCATTTTTTCCCACTTATTTTGTCACTTTTCCAAATAATAATGGAAATATTTTGGACGCTTGACAGTTTACACTGAAACTTGTGCGATTTGCAGTCAAACGGTTTAGTCCCCGAAATTAATGGAGCACCATCTACTGTCAAGCTTGGCTGTTAAGCCGGGATCTAAAGGGGGCCAAATTTAACAACCACAACATTGTGTGCCCGATCTGGCCCAAATCGGAAATAAGGCAAACATTTGACAATTTCTGCACGAGAATTGATCCTTACCTGGTTAAATTATTTAATTAATTTTAGATTTCTTACTGAAAGTAGTGCATATTTTATAACTTTTTATATTTTCTGAAACTTTTCCATAGTAAGGAATAGTAATGATGCTTTATGGATCAAATTGTTTTTTGATAATGTTATCCGGATTACTAATTAATTTTTCGTTTATAATTTCTTTTAATCTATTTTAATAACATTTTGTGGAAATCTATTAAAAAAAGAAGACGTTTTACAATTTTTAAGTTATCTCTATGAAATTTATTATCAGAAAGCAGAATAGCTGGATACGCAGTTCTTTATAATAGCAATTTCTTGTTGAAAAGAATGTTTTGAAAGAAAGTTAAGTAAACGACGAGAGCAGGTTCATTTACGAAAACAATTTGTAGAAATGAAAATGAAATTTAAAAGAAGGCTTGAAATTTGTATAACATCTTGAAATCTTTAATATTTTTTCAAATTCTTCAAGATTGTTGAAATTTTTAATTTTTTAAACTCGTCATAATCTTTAAAAATTGACTTTCACTTTTTCAGTTGGCCCAGGCAGTGGAAATGTGGAACTTCCATACATAGTATTTCGAATGCCAGCAAAACACCTTCCTAATTATTGCTGGACCAAATACGAAACAAGAAGACCCGATTATCCGGAAGGCCGTTTTGAGTATTATCGCGTGCGAGATTTTTTAGATGTAGTGATACAGGGTGATACCATGATTGGATCCGTGAACACAAAAGATGAACTTGAACCAATATATAATGAAAACGGTCATTTCATTACATTGAAAGTGGGACCTCCACTCCATGATCCGCAAAAATTGTTACGGAACGAAGCTAATGCTTTCGGTATATTCTTGGACCTGCCAGCAAACACTATATATGTATATCCTCTGATTCGTGGTAAATCTCCTCCCCGCAGAATCATTCACAAGGGTGCAAACGGTAAAGAAATTTCGACTGAATTCATTCCAGTGCCAATTCGAACGAACATTCGACGTGCAATAGTGTGGATACCACACGGAAAAAATGATCCTGAGGTGCAAAAAAGAATGAACATTTATATTAAACTCAAAGAAAGTCTCCACTTAGATTAGGTAAAACATTTAGTTAGTTTGAGTAAAACACTTCGTTATTTTATATAAAATGTCCTCGTAAATCAGTAATTTTGACAAGGTAGCTGAGTTTGAGAATTTATTATTATTAACAGATTGTGTATAATTTTATTATCTTTAGATTAGAAAAACATTTAGTTGTTATAGAAATATGTTAACTTACAGTAATCAATTTTTCCACTGGTATCGAGAAAATGAAGTTCCCTGAAATCCGTATAATGGATTTGGAGGTCAAGTTTGTTGTTGTTATCGCGTTTCTTGATATTTTAATACAGTTATCGCCTACAATCGAAACAATTGTAAATTATTGTTACCGCAACACAAACTCTATTTAACTTTAAGATTCGCGCACATTTCAAGTGGTAAAAAGCGTTTAATTATCTAAACTAAATCTGAACTGTCACTGCGCCCGCTTAGACCGTCGCCATTTTATTTCGTTGCTCCCACAATGCACCGGCGCTCTTCCGATAATTCCTTCAGACACCTATTCTTAATAACTCTATAATAGCTATGCTTATCATGGGTAGTGACCATAAAATATCTCTGGTTTATGGAAAAAGATCAAAGATATTCATTTTCGTTGATCCAAAGATCTTTCTCAAATCCTTCGTTCGTTTTCAGCTGAATTATTAGCTGTAATAAGGAGTAATATCTCTGTTACAGATCAATTTTTTACCGCATAATTCGGGAACGAATTTAGATTTTTTCATGAAAGAAAATTCAGCATTCACTTTCAAAGCGATTAGTGCGATTTGTCTTTGTTTAAACTTTTATGTTAATGTAAACAGTGAAATAAATGTTGATTCTCTATATTTGTTTTTTTAACATTCTTAAAAATAAATCGTCTGCCACCCTGTTTGGATTTGAAAATCATGGATGTGCGGAAGGAAATAAAATATGATGACTTTTAAACCTAATCTGTTTTAACTACAGCGTTATTTTTAACGATTTTATTTTACAGACATAATTTTTGAAAAAACAGAAATTTAATTATATTCTGACTAGTGATATAAATATTTTATCTAATTTTCCAAAAGATAACACTTACCATTTTCTTATTGTATTTTGTGTATTTTGTCATCTGTTTCGTGTACACTTTTCTGAGGCCTGAAAGGAAAGAACAAGTGAGCAAATCAGCTATTTTGGATAAAAATTTAAAAAGTGGTCGCATTTTGAAAATACAGATACGAAAAAAATTAATGTACTAAAATTGCGTAGTCTGAAGAGATCTATAAATTTGTCATTATTCGCTTTTCAATAAAATGCGCAGTTTTTGTTTTTAGTCGTAAAAACAGCATTAAAAATAAAATATTAAAGTTTTAGACAAACGACACAAGCTATGAAAAAAATAAATAGACAAAAGTTGAGGTCCATCCACTCAGCGCCGCCACCAAGCCAAATTATAAAATGGAATATGCCATATTTTTTGCTTTTTTTTTTTGCTAATTCTATGCTAAAAAAAATTTTTTTGCTCTTTAAACATCGGAGAAAGGATGGCGGCGCTAGCAGAACGTCCACTCTGCGCCGCCACCTACGAAAACTCACTAAAAATGATCATAATGCGATAGACGAAAAGTGGAGATTTTTTGCTTTTTTTTCTCCATGATGACATTCATTACGTTTCCCAAAAAAACTACCCCTAAGTCTTACATAAGTACCCCCCGTGATAAAAAACTTTTTTAAAATGGGAAAATTACCTTCAACAATGTAAACATGTTTTAGGGCTTCAAATTAATCACATGACACTTGAAAATTTCGCGCTCTCTATAATTTCCCCAAAACTACCCTTCCACATGAACGTATGCAGCAGAACATTTATAGGTATAAACAAATCATTAAAAATAATCAACTTAGAAGAAACTTTTAGTTGATATTTTTTTTCTCTTTTTTCGCTCTCCGATAATATATAATACGTTTCCCAAAAACTACCCCTAAGTCATACATACTCACCCCTCGTGATCAAAAACGTTTTAAAAGTTGGAAAACCACCTTGAAGAAGGCAAAAATGATTTAGAACTCCAAACTGATTATATGGCACTTCAAAATTTCCATCTCTTCATAATTTTCCCGAAAAACTACCCTTCCACGTGAATCTATGCAGCGAAACATATATATGTATGAAAAAAGCATTAAAAATAGTCCAAATTGGAAGGAACAGTTAGTTGATATTTTTTTTCTCTTTTTTTACTCTCTGATAATATATAATACGTTTCCCAAAAACTACCCCTAAGTCATACATACTCACCCCTCGTGATCAAAAACGTCTTAAAAGTTTTAAAAACACCTTGAACAATATAAAAATGACTTAGGACTCAAAATTAATAAAATGAAACTTGCAAATTTGCCTCTCATTATAATATTTCCAAAACTACCCTTCCAAGTGAACCTATGCAATGGAACAAATATATGTATGAAAAAAGCATTAAAGATAATCAAACTTAGAAGACACTATTAGCTGATATTTTTTCCTCTTTTTTTTCTATTTGATAATATATAATATGTTTCCAAAAAACTACCCCTAAGTCATACATACCTACCCCTCGTGATCAGAAACGGTTTAAAAGGTGGAAAACTACCTTTAACAATGTAAACATAATTTAGAATAACAAATTAATTGTATGACACTTGAAAATTTCCCCCTCTATTAAATTATCTCGAAAAACTACTCTTCCACATGAACGTATGTAGGGTAATATATATACGTATGAAAAAACCATAAAAATTACTAAAACTTAGAAAACACTGTTAGTCAATATTTTTTTCTTCTTTTTTCTTCTCTGATAATATATCATTCGTTTCCAAAAAACTACCCGTAATTCATTATCATTTCCTCAAAAAACTACCCTCCTACGTGAACGTGTGCATCGGAACATATTTGTGTGTGTGTTTTTGTGTGCGTACATACATTAAAAAATAATAGAAAATAATAATACTTAGAAAACAAAGTCAGTTGATACATTTTTGCTCTTTTTTTGCTCTCCAATGATATGGTACGTTACCGAAAAACTACCCCTAAGTCATACATACCCTCTCCTCGTGATTAAAAACGTTTTAAGAGATGAAAAAGCACCATTTAAAATGTAGACATGCTCTCAAACCCAAAATTAATTACATTACACTTCAAAGTTTCCCCATCATTATCGTTTCCTCAAAAAACTGCCCTTCTACGTAAATATGGGCAGCAGAACATATAAATCTAAGAAAAAGCATAGCAAATAATACAACTTAGAAAACACTCTTTGTTGATATTTTTTTCCTCTTTTTTTTGCTCTTCGATAATATATCATACGTACCCGACAAACTACCCCTAAGTCCTACATACCCTTCCCTCGGCATCAAAAACGTTTTACAAGCTGCAAAACCACCCTAAACAATGAAAAACTGATTGAGAACTCCAAATTAATTACATGATACTTCCAAATTTATATCTCATTATAATATTCATCATAATTACATGACACTTAAGAACTTCTCTCTCACTATAATATTCCCAAAACTACCCTTCCACGTGAACGCATGTAACAGAACATCTTCCGCTGGAAGATGTAATCAATTGGAGTTCTAAATCATTTTTACATTGTTCAGGGTGGTTTTACAACTTTTAAAACGTTTTTTATGATGAGGGAAGGGTATGTATGACTCAGGGGTAGTTTTTGGGTAACGTATTATATATTATTAAAGAGCAAAAAAAGAGCAAAAAAATCAATTAACAGTGTTTTCTAAGATGTAGTATATATGTTCCGCTGTATATGTTCACTTGGAAGGCTAGTTTTTCGGGAAAGTATCAAGAGGGGAAGTTTTTAAGTGCCATGTAATTAATTTGGAGTTCTAAATCATTTTTGCATCGTTCAAAGTGATTTTCAAATTTTTAAAACGTTTTTGATGAAGAGGGGAGGGTAAGTATGACTTAGGGGTAGTTTTCTGGAAACGAATTATATATTATCAGAGAGAAAAAAGGAAGAAAAAAATATTGACTAACAGTGTTTTCTAAGTTTTATTAA
>NC_046664.1:555993-558365 GCF_010883055.1 Belonocnema kinseyi
TACACTCATTTGGAAGGGTAGTTTTTTGAGATAATTTAATAGAGGGGAAAATTTTCACGTGTCATATAATTAATTTGTTATTTTAAATCATATTCACATTGTGTAAGGTATTTTTCAATCTTTTACACCGTTTCTGATCACGAGGGGTAGGTAGGTATGACTTAGGGGTAGTTTTTTGGGAACGTATTATATATTATCAAATAGCAAAAAAAGAGGAAAAAAATATCAGCTAACAGTGTCTTCTAAGTTTCATTATTTTTAATGCTTTTTTCATACATATATACGTTCTGTTGCATACGTTCACGTGGACGGGTAGTTTTGGGAATATTATAAAAAGAGGCAAATTTGCAAGTTTCATCTTATTAATTTTGAGTCCTAAATCATTTTTATATTGTTCAAGGTGGTTTTTAAACTATTAAAACGTTTTTGATCACGAGGGGTGAGTATGTATGACTTAGGGGTAGTTTTTGGGTAACGTATTATATATTATTAAAGAGCAAAAAAATATCAACTAACAGTTTCTTCTAAGTTGGACAGTTTTATAATGCTTTTTTCATACATATATATGTTCCCCTGCATAGATTCACGTGGAAGGGTAGTTTTTCCGGAAAATTATTAAGAGGAGAAAATTTTGAAGTGTCATGTAATCAATTTGAAGTTCTAAATCGTTTTTGCATTGTTCAAGCTGGTTTTCCAACTTTTAAAATGTTTTTGATGACGAGGGGAGGGTATGTATGACTTAGGGGTAGTTTTTGGGTAACGTATCATATATTATCGGAGAGCAAAAAAAGAGAAAAAAAATATCAACTAAAAGTTTTTGTTTTAAGTTTGATTATTTTTAATGCTTTTTTCATACATATAAATGTTCTGCTGCATACGTTCACGTGGAAGGGTAGTTTTGGGGAAATTATAAAGAGAGCGAAATTTTCAAGTGTCATGTGATTAATTTGAAGCCCTAAAACATGTTTACATTGTTGAAGGTAGTTTTCCCATTTTGAAAACGTTTTTGATCACAGGGGGTAGTTCTGTAAGACTTAGGGGTAGTTTTTTGGGAAACGTAATATATGTCATCACAGAGCAAACAAAAAGCAAAAAAATCTCCACTTATCGTTTATCGTATTATAATCATTTTTAGTGAGTTTTCGTAGGTGGCGGCACTGAGTGGACGGACCTCAAAAGTTGCTCTTCCTAAAAATAGCTAAAACTAATATTTTTGTTTGAATTCGTCAAATCACTAGAGTATTATTTTTTCTAGTCGCTATTTTGTTTGTTCTAATGAATTAGGTGAAATGAAATTATTTCAAAATATTTAGATTTGAGAGGTGGAAATCGTTCTTCTCACATATTTGTATTTCGTATATCTCCCCCACCCCCCACATTTTCAACTTAAGCACTTCTATGATATAATGGAAAAGCAGTATGAGTTTTGAATAATAAATTTTCAATACAGAGCATTAAATGTTAAACTAAATATTAAAATTGAAGTATTTAATTTAGACTTAAAAAAATTTTCGGTTTGAAAATGTACCTATTTTGTTAAAAATTTGTCCTTTTCGGTTCAAAAATCAATTATTTTTGTGAAAATAATTAAAATATTGTATTAAAAATGAAATTTTTAATGAAAATTAAACCTAAGAAAATTGGTACTTTTGGTATGAATATTTAACACTTTGGTCGAAAAATCAACCTGAATGTATCTATTGATTTGTTTATTTTGTTACAAAATCAGTATTTTTATTTGAAATAGTACGAATTTAAACCGTTTTAATTTATCATCAGTATCTTCATTTATGGTTTAACTTTTTTAAGTCTATTCAAACAGTGAGATGGCTTGATTTTGAAAATGTAAACATGACGCAGCCTGTCTCTAGTTTGAAAACATTGCTTTTGCATTGTTTGAACAAAATTAAGAAAAATTAAAATGACAATATTAAAATTTTTAATAAATTTAAGATAATGCTTGGAAAACGATTTTGGAATTTTCATTCAGGAAAACTCAGTATTAAAATTTAAACAGATGTGTAAGCTTTTTGTTTGTTTAAACTTTTCTCTTCATTGAAACAGCAAAGAAATTTCCAATTATTTAATGTTCTTTCTAACTTTATTCTAAAAAGTTTCTATGCCCTCATTGTTTGAATTTAATACAGATAGGTGTGTGGGAGAAAAAAGTGTGTTGAATTGCGCACTTAATGTATTTTAACTATATAGTCTGATAGCCACCATTCCCGTGTAGGAATCCAATCAAGGATCCGGCCGAGTCCCAGCCGGAGAGCCCCGCTTTAAGCCGGGCGCTGGTCGGGAAATCCGGCTAAAAACGTCACAGTAAACTGGTCGGGTCCCGGCTTCAATGCCGGCCGGGATCCGGTCAGGTA
>NC_046664.1:558465-568623 GCF_010883055.1 Belonocnema kinseyi
CAAACTAATTACTGAAATAAAGTTTATTTTAACCGCGACTCTCGATTTTATTTGCAAACTTCGAAGAGACGACGCGACGTGAGTGCAAGGAGCATCCTCGTTTCAGGTGCGAAACTGAAAATTACTGAGTGTCTATGCAGACGACAGACACAGCAGGCGCTATATATGGCGGTAAATTTGAAATTGTACAGACTAAACATGGTCTGAATATAGAGAAGTTTATAAAAATTGTATCATTTCTGTTGCTCCATATAGCAGAATCGATAATAGTTTAATTTAAAATGTTAAATTATTCGAAAAAATTTTATGTTTCTTTTTTGTAAGAATCGAAAAAAGCTCATTTTTGTTTCACTGATCTAATAAATCTTTAAATTATAATTTTCAAATAATAATTTATCTAGCATCCATAATCACGTCTTTGATAATATCACGGCTCTTAAAAAATGTGTAATTTCTACAAAAACTTTAACCTGACTAGTGACCAGAAACCTTGTTGTATTAGGGCCAACCGGGGGAATTTCTACTCGGGCTGTGTGCTCAAACGTTTAAAATAATTTAATTGTATTTAATTTACCTAATCCGAAAACTCACAATCAAGATCAAAATTCTTTTAAAAAATTCTTTTGATTCTTCAAATTTACTAAATTAGTAACTTAATTTAAATAAAATTGATTAAGATTTTGTGAAATAAAAATTAGTAAAGTATCTTAACTTTTAATTTATTCAAAAAAATTTTTTTTTCAAACAGCTCGCTTAGAATATTTTTTTGTATTTTGATTTCCTAATTGTCAAATAAAAATGTGTGCTTGGATTTAAAGTACTATACAATAAAATTTCTAATAATAAATTAAACAAGCTTAAGTAGCTTTATAAAATTTTAATCAAATTAAATTTCACTTTTAAATTAAATGCACTATCGGTTGTAATCTGTAACTTTCATTTAAATATCAGATTTCATCCTAGCAGAAATTACAAGCAACGAAGTGTATCAATTAATTAATTAATTTTTAGGACATTATATATTATTTTGTATCGTCTGTCGATGACAATTGTCAGATCATTTAAAATCGGAGTTATCATATCAAATGTGAAAGAATTTAATGTTTCCATACATTGAAAACAGATGCTAATTGGAAAATGATTAAACAATGTTTTTAAATAAATTGACAGTTCATCTATTTTTGAACATTTACACTCAATTTTTATTGCGGAATCGAATAAAAATATATTTTTAATGGCTCTTTGCTATAATACTTAAATTTTGTATGAAAAATGTTTAAATAGTTAATAAATTTTTTGAATTTTTGAAGTATCAAACTGGAATCTATTTTGGTTGGAAATTTTGGGAGTTCAAAGCGTTTTATAATAAAATATTTAACAGATTACAAGGAAGCTCAAGATTTTACGGAAATTTCAAAGGATTTTAAAAAGTTTCTAAGAATTGTAATATCCATTTGGAAGGATTTCTAAAAAATTAAAGAATGAAATAAAATAAAACGAAATTTCAAGGGAATTTAGGAAATTTCAATTCACCTAGAAGGATTTAGAGGAATTTATTGAATATTCCGGGACTTTCAAGGATTTTAGGGTATTTCAAAGACTTTCAACCTGATTTGGAAATTTTAGGATTCAAATATATCAAGAAAGATTTTAAAGACTTCAGTGAATTTAATTTAATTCTTTTTAATATTGTTAAAAGAATTTTTGGCAGATATTAAAATTCTTCATATAGAGGGGATTTTACAGAATTTAAACAGAATCTAGCATTTTCAAAGTTTTTAAAAGAACATACTGTAGAAGCTTGAAGCGGCTAGATAGCATTTAATAATCTTTTATTTACCTGCAAAATTAAGGCAAGCATTGAATTGATTTAATTCCACTTGAATTTGAAAACTTGAACTCATGACTTTCAAATGTTGTTTTTTTTTTTATGAAAATGCAACTTCTTTCATAATAAATAATTTTTTCTTCACGAATCATCTACTTCGTTAAAACTTCAAGTATTTTGTTTAGAATAATCTGTTTTTAGTAAAAACATTTATAACTGAAAATTTAACTATTCCATTTGTGGTTGATGTTTATTTTTTTAAGACAAAAATGCAAGTATCTGATGGGAAATTTATGTATTTTGTTAAAAACAGAGCTTTTTGTTAAAAAAAAATCTTCTTGATTGAAAATTCCGTTTTTTGGTGAATAATTATTATTTTAGTAAAAGATTTAAATTTCTGTTTTAGAAATTTTTTAAATCCCAAATCAAATTTTTTTGAATTTTCACATAATTTAAAAATGCATCAATAAAAAACTCTGTAAGTCTTTTTGTCGTCTGCCAGAATCGTTGATGCACGTTTCTAAAACTCTTTTTTGGTTACCATTAAAATCTAAAAGTTAAAGCTTAAAGACAAAGAAGGCAATTTTACGAATTTCAAATTAAAGCATTAAGAGTGCAAGATTTTTTAAAAATCCGCCAGCTTCGCGGGCACATTCTCACTGCGTGCAGTTCGCTTCGCTCGCAAGTTTGAGCGCGCCTAAGGCGCGTGATTGTTGGTTCTCGCGCTTCGCGCTCGATGATATATTTATCTCGCGCTCCGCGCTCTATAATGTATTTACCTCGCGCTCCTCACTCGGTCTTTGAATATTCCTTACACTTGTGCACAGACTTTTTAAAGCTAAAAGTCAAAACATCTACCACAGTAATTGGGTGATAGTGAATTCTTTTTTGTTAAAGCTTCTTTGGCTTCAACGAATACTCATTTTCAATTTTATTTTTACGATTTAGACGTAGCGCATACACAGTAATACAATATGATGAATTTTAAATGTAGATGAATTTTATTATTGCATTAAATTAAGAAAGCCACTTAATTTCAACCAGAAATGGAACTTAAATTCAGTGTCTCATATCTGATATACGAGTAATATGGTAATTAACTGATAGGTATGTCGAGTTTGGGATGATTTTCATTCGCGTGCTTTGAAATTCAATTTGTGCTGGCAGAAAGGCGTGCGCGAAATGCGATCTGGCGATGCGCAAACACTTGGACGGATTTCGGCGATTTTGGACAGCCCTGTGCATCTGAAAACAAAATGGCGATCCCTTAGTGTCCTAAGTTGGTTAGTTCCTAGTATCTTCAACGGGGCGCTAGTTGTCCCATCACTCCCTGTTTTTGCATTGTAAGCAATGGGAGCAGGCCACTTTTTTTAAATTTTGTAATAAATAAAATTTTATTTTCGTAAAAAAAATATTGAAATGAAAAGAATGTTACACATTTTATATTTCAAAACAATTTTCCAAACGATGTATATAAATGCTAATGGAAAACATGAATTAAAACGTCACCAAATAAACTTGGAAAAGTGGAGTAATAGATTTTAATTTGAATAAAAAGTTAAATATATTCCTTTTTATATCTGAAAACGCAGTAAATAATATTTATATCAATAAAATATATAAATAGTCTTGCGAAAAAAGTTTTAATAGTATACAAGTTCAAACTTAATATTTGAGGGCTTAGCGAGTACTTACACTATTGAATATAATGAGAAAATCTAATTGTAATTGAATTAAATTTTTATTCATGAACATATAGCATGAAAATATGTAAAGAACATTAAAAATAGTTTACTCAATAATTCAACTTGTTGAAAAAAAACTTTTTTTCAGAGGAACAAATATAAATTATAATGTTATAAAACGTCCAAGATGTAAATTTAATCAATGTTTCCACATCTTTGTTTTAAAGACTTAAAAGGATATAATGATAAAAGAGAGCAATTAAAGAAATTTTATTTTTTATTTTTCACTCATTATTAAATAAAATGGTTTCAAATGTAAATTTAGTTCAATTTAATTAGAAATACATTATATACATTATATATTCATAAGCGAGAGTATTCACATGGTAAGTTTAGAATTAGTACTATTCAAATTTTATCTCCGGGGTTTTTTTACATTCCATTAACAATATTGTTAATTTTTTTTCGACCATAAACTTCAAGAATCACATTTTACTTTTTATTTAAATCCAAATCTAAAATATATTCCACTTTGCCAGGATTATTGTACGACCGTAAAAATCATATTTTGTCTTTAGTATTCATAGAAAATGATTTTAAAAGTATTTTGAAATGTCAAATGAGTAACATTGTTTTAATTTCAAGAATTTTTTGCAGGAAAATAACATTTTATTTACTAAAAAATGAAAAAGTGATTTAGTCAAGCTCGACGAAAATGGTTCACATTAGTGAATACTAATGCCATCTCTTAGAATTTTCAGGTACTTATCAGACTGCCTAGTAAGTGCCTTGTTTAGTGCCATTAAGTTCTTTTTTCCTTCTACTGACCTCATCGACTTGGAGGATAAAACAACTGGATTTATTGAGCAGAATGAATAATTTATTCAATGTCTTAAATTAACCTATAAAGTACATTTTACGTACATAAAGCAGTTGACTGTCAACCGAGAGCGTTACTTAAAGGCATGTTATCATCATCAGTTGACTTTCAACTCGCGAATGATCCTTTTGGTTACATCAGGCATTTTTCTACAGAAAAATTAGTTTTTTCCTTTGTCAAAAGTTTTAATTAGGATATCAAAATAATAACTTTTCCGAATTGAAAAAAATTTGCATAGAAAGAAAACCAATATTTCTGTCGAAAAATTCCTGATTACTGCATTTGTATATTAAATTTATATGCTATTTTGTGCAACATAAGCGATTTCAACCATTATCCTGTTATTGACGAGCACCGGAAACGTCAAATAGAAGATATGAAGATTTGTGGGCTGTACATTATTCTGAACCAAACAAGCCATTTTGCTCCCTAATGTCCGGCACTCCTTTAAGTGCGAAACCAAAAACTCTTTTGTTATATATTTTTTTTTTTAGATTAATCTTGTAGGGCATTAAAAAAGAAACATTTTTCGTCTCTTCATTTGTTTCCATTTCGTGCTTGTTCGTCTGTTTGAAACTATGAATATCCAAACAGAACATTTTTGAATTTTGAAAAAAAGTGGCCTCAAAAATTTTCAAAATACGCTCACTTTTTGAATTTTTCTCCAAAAGGGCTGGCTAATGAACTTGTCCTTTATTTTAGGACACTAAAAGAGTACACCAAAGGCTAATCCAATCTGTCAATTCTTTCGAAAGTCATCGTGCTAACAAACTAAAAATCTACAGACACACACACAGAGAGAGAGACAGACAAACATTCGTAAAAACCTGCTTTCGGATTCAAGGGGTCTCAAAACGTGGAGATTTGACAAAAACAGGGGGGGGGGGGTTCAATTTTACAAAAATCTAACACCTTCTCTTGATGAGAGATAAAAATGTACAACAAAATTGAGATTTTTGAAGATTCCAAAAAAATTTCTTTTTCAGAATTTGGAACAAAGAGTGCAGCCAATTACAAAAATTTCAAGAGAATAAAAAAAAATGCTTAACATTCCTGAGAAATATGGAAATTAATTTTTATTCTTAGAAATATATTTTAAGAAAGAATGGAACAGGATTTCAAAATATTTCAAATGATTTGCGGAGATTTCTAAAAGGAGAGTAAAAGATTTTAAAGATAAATTTTCGGAAATTTGAAAGATTTTAATATTATAAGAAAATTGTCGGGACATTTCTGGAAAATACATTCAAAGAGATTTCAGAAGATTTCGGAATGATAAAAAAATGATCAAGAAGATTTTAAAAAGATTAACATTATTTTTAAAATTGAAAAGATTTCCAAAAATTATGAAGTATGTTTTTATGTTTTCGATGTGGGAGACCAAACTACACTAGATAATAATGAGTGATAAAAATACTGATGGATGCCGAATAATTAATGTAATGTAATTTATAGTTAAGACACGATACGTGTTTATATATTAAAATTGTAAATCATTATTTTACTTATATTTGTGCTTATAATGAAGGATAATCTACTGTGGGGTGGTCTCCTCTACTTATGTCCTCAGATGTCAGAATCTAATTTTATCTTAAATTTAGTTTTCCGGAAACTTTTACCAAGTAAATATTCGATTCAAATTTCTCGTTGCCCTAAACATTATTTATTATTTTGCTTTTCACAAATTAAAAAACTACAGGCGCGCATAAGTTAGAATAGCAAGCCATTGATTACTAAAAATGACAATATACAATAAAATTTTAAATAATTATTTCTAAAATATAAAAATATATCGTGTTACTTTAATTTACTCTGAAAAAATTTTTAATAAAATATTTTTATTTTAAAAAAAACTTAATCTAGCTGAATGCAAGAGAGTATTTTTTTTCAATGAAAAAATTGCTGTAATTAGTCGTACTTGTTGTTGGACAATATCAAAAAGACTTTCGACTCAATTTATAGTTTCTGCTTGAAAATTAAATTTACTTGGTTCAAAATTCAACTTTTTTATAGAAAATGTCATTACATATTGGGATGAAATTTTTAATGTTTGGTTGAAAATTAAATTTTTTATTAAAAATTAATATTTTCGCGCTTAAACTTGAACTGCTTTGTAGTAAATTCACATTTTTGGGTTTCAAATTTCACAATTTCGTAAAAGTTTCATCTTTTGGGTAAAACTTAAACTACTTGGTTGAAAACGAAATTTTTCATGGAACTTAAAGAAACTTAAACGTGATTAAAATCCTACTTAACGTCCAGTAATCAAATAATTGTGCAAAATTCCTCATAATAAAACCAAAAATCCAAAACCAAGTATGGGCAACCACCATCAAATGTCCCTGTTGAAATTTGAAAAAAGATAAAAATTTTCCTAAAAAAGAAAAGAAATTCTTTTTTTTAAATAAAATATAGGAATGAAAAATGATAAAGCAAACAAAAAAATCCCCTCCCTTCGCTTTTTCATTTTTTTGCCTTTTTTATTTTTATTATTATCAAATCACAATAAAAAAAACATTTCTAAAATTGATCACCAATGCATCGGCACTCATACAGCACCCTTATCAAGGTAAAAAATAAATGAAAACAAAAATATTCGAACAGCGAGGCACAGCAACGAAAACACAATGCTGTGCTCCTGACACCCAAGTATCAAGAAAAAAAATCAAAATAATGAAAATTTTAGTCGTTGGATTCTTGTTTTAATCTTCAGGAATTCCGCACATAATTTATTGAAAATAAATATTGTTGCCTGATAAAATCAGGCCTCCAGTCCATGCACCAGAACGGTCGGATCTCGCAATGGCAGGAATGAGGCGTTGACCAATCAGAAACGTTCCGCGGAAACAGTGTCATTCTCACACCGAACTAAGCCGAACTCAGCCGAAGTGGTCGAAATTTGTAAGTTCGCGCCAAAAGGCGTTCCGTTCATTTCGGAGGTTATCAAACACATGAACTGGAATCACCAGAGCATCAATTACAGAGCACCTTTGACAAGAAGGCACTCTTTCGTCTGGCCGAAGGTGCTCTGTGATTGGTGTTCCAGTCATTCTGGATTACGGTCATTCCGGTTCATGTGTTTCAGAACTTTGGAAATAAACGGAACGCCTTTTGGCGCGAACTTAAAAATTTCGAACACTTCGGCTGAGTTCGGCTCAGTTTGTCGTGAGAATGATGCTTTTTCCGCGGAACGTTTCTGATTGGGCAACGCCTCATTCCGGCCATTCCTGGAGGTCATGGACTGGAGGCCTGATACAAATAAATAGCCGAATAAATCAAAATTCAAATAAAAAAGTTGAAAAATATATGTTATACATCTGCACTAAAGTAAGGTTATGTATTTTTAGATTCTCGGAAAAAGTTATATTTCAGAGGGTAACTACCCTTAAATGCATTGAATATTATTTTGTTTAATAAAACTTGTTGAAAAGAAAATATATTTTATACATTTTTTGCGATTTGCGGAAAAAATCATATTTCGGGCGTTAATTTCCTTTGAGATTAGCTTGAACTCAGATTTGTTCGATTATTTGTTATATAATTTTAATTATATTTGGGGCTAGTTTAATTCTGTAAAAATTTGTTATTAGATTTGAAAATTGTTACTCTTCTTTCTTTATTATGAGAGACCCTCTTCAATTGGCGTTGTGTACACAAATTTTACATTGTGACATAAAGTAATACTGAGCACATTTAAGAGTATTTACCGCCTAAAATAGGATTTTCACCCAAATTTTCAACATAAAATTGAGGGAAACTAATTTGTCATGCTTTTTTATTAGGAAATTCTTGCATTCGATTTCGTTAACAATTATGATATTATTGTTCATGGAAAAATCAAATTGTTACGTGACCGCAGACAAAAAAAGACTTTTTTAATGTTTTGCAACACTTTCTGGATTCATCAGAAACGGAAGCAAACATTTCGTAGGGCCCTTCTTAGTACAAATAATTAATATTCTTGAAGATAAACAATGGCGATTTTTTAGAATCCGTATAGGAATCCAATCAGGGATCCGGCCAGGTCCCGGTCGGGTAGTCCCGATTTAAGCCAGGCGCTGGTCGGGAAAGCTTTCCGCGATCCGGCTAAAAATGTCACGGAAAACTGGTCGGATACCAATTTTAATACCGTCCAGGAACCAGTCAGGCTATTCGGCCACAAAGCGTTTAAAAATTTTTGCTTCACGGGTGAAATTAGTAACTTGTTTTGTCTTTTAAGGCCCGGTCGGGATCTGACCAAAAATCTTGTTGTAGTAGGGCCAACCAGGGAAAGTTCTACACGGGAAGGTTTCACGGAAATTAAAAAAAATATTTCCAATTTTTTTAAATACGTGAATCAAATTTGTAAACCTAAAGATACAAAATGAAGTTTTTCTCGAAGGTTTCACCGAAATTTAAAAGAATATTTCGAAATCTTTTCGAAACTGAGGCAAATATGACTGATAACTTTGCACACAATTTACTTTAGATACTCTGAATTGTACGCATATTAAAAATCATTCCTCTTTTCTGCCTTCAAAGAGGAAAATAACATATTGAGGAAACACAAATATCTCATAAAAATTTGGTCTTTCCCCACCAAAACCTCTTACGACGTAGAATAATTTGCAAGCGGAAATGAGATAGCGACCATATATATAATCCCAAAAATGTGTCCGTAGTTCCTCCTTGAATCTGGAAAGAGAAAATGAGGGTCCACGATTCTCTCTTCTTCGCTTTGTCGTTTCTCGTTGATTATATTGGTAAATATATATATAACTCAAAGGTTAAGTTTTTCTTTAACTTTAAGGGTAACTTTTTTTTTCTTTTTAGTTCAAAATTCAACTTTTCCATTACCAAATGTATATCTTTTTGTAAAAAAATTCAATTTATTTTGGTTCAAAATTCGTTTTTTCGTTGTTGAATTTAACTGTGTTTGATAACTTTTTGTTGAGAATTTATATTTTTTCGCATTAACAATGAAACTGTTTTGTAAACAATTCGTCTTTGAATTTTTTTTCTAGCTTGTTTCCAAATTCGGCTTTTTCGTTTTAAAATGCATATCTTTCGGTAACAAATTTAATTTGCGTTGGTTTGAAATTATACTATTTTGAAATAATATTAATCTTATTTGGCTGATGATTTAACTATTTTTTTTTTATTTCGTCGTTTTTGTATGCAATCAACTGTAAATTCAACTATTTTGGTAGAAATTTCAACCAGTTGACTGAAAAATAACGAAAATTTTTATGGCAATTCAACTCTTTCTTAAAAAGTGTTGATTCTGGTTGGAAAAGTCATTTCTATTGGTGAAAAAATTTCTGAAGAGGTTTCAGTTTTTTTTAAATTTGAAAAGTTGTTTTTCTGGTTGAAAATTTAACTACATGGTTGAAAGTTGATCTACTTTGTTAATAATTCCATTGTTTGTTTAAAGATTCATAATTTTAGTTCAAAATTCATATTTGTCTATGAAAATTTAACTCTTTGTTAAAAAATCGTCTTTTTGTCTAGAAAATGGTAGAAAATCCAACTATTTGGTTGAAAATTAACCTTTTGGTTAAAATTTAATATTATCGGTAAGAGTTTTCAACTTTTTATTTGTAAATTAATGTACGCCGGTAAAAATTTAACTGTTTGAGTAGAAAGTTATAAACTTTTCTATAATCAATGTTTAGCCTGTATGCTTTCAAATTTACCGCCATATATAGCGCCTGCTGTGTCTGTCGTCTGCATAGACACTCAGTAATTTTCAGTTTCGCACCTGGAACGAGGATGCTCCTTGCACT
>NC_046664.1:568723-571509 GCF_010883055.1 Belonocnema kinseyi
TACCTGACCGGATCCCGGCCGGCATTGAAGCCGGGACCCGACCAGTTTACTGTGACGTTTTTAGCCGGATTTCCCGACCAGCGCCCGGCTTAAAGCGGGGCTATTCGGCTGGGACCCGGCTGGATCCCTGATTGGATTCCTACACGGGAAAGGGGGAAACAAAATTGAAATTATATTTAAATTTAAATTCTCATTGAAGTCCAACATCTAAAAGTTTGCAGCATAATTTTTTAAAAATGAAAAATTTTAATCCATGGAAAAAGCAACTCAATTTAATACCTTTTTATTGGTATTAACTATCAAGGCCATATGACGAGTGGGTCACGTTACCAGATTCCTACCTTACCGCCACCTTTCTTATTTCCCAACTTATTTTCACACTAAGGGCCACATCGATTTCAAAATTTAGGATAATAAATAAAAAGCACTAAAAAATGTTGGCCTGTCCTAAAGTTTAATAATTATAAAAAAAGCAAAAAAATACATTTACAACAATAAACTTTTTTCATAATTATACAAATTTAGGACCAGACCCACCATTCTTAATGATTCTCGTTTAGTATTCCAAATTTTCAACTTGATGTGGCGTTTCTTTCGCAATTTTCGTCAAGCACCTATTTTCAAAAGAAGATTGAATTAAAAAATAGTGGCCCACTTGTCGCTGATCCTTAGGGCAAATAATTTTTACAAAGTTTGCTGAAAAGTAGGGCATTAAGATCCTAAATGTGTTTAATTTATTCAAAGTTTCATTAATCCATTGTTATTTTAAGATTGGAAAAAATTGTAATTTTAGTTCACTATGTTTAAATAATCTTATGGCAATATTTTTAAATTGGGGCCAAACTAGGTCACGTCCACGGTTTGTCAATATGGCCTTTTGCTTGATTTCACAGAGAAAAAACTGTAACATCATCGCGTCGCTTAATTTAACTTTTTTATTTTTAGATTTAAAATACTTATAATTTTTTAAAGTTAGATACAGTCCAAAATATTTTTTTTTTATTTAACAATTATTTTCAACTATTAAATTAGGAAATATCTCGACCACTCACCCGAATCAATAATTCTTCACGAATCTTTAGTGACTGCTTTTTCGCTAAACGAGTCTGTGAAATTTCATTTGTAATTAATTAAATTTTAGCAATTTTGATCAAAAAAGCGTAAAGCTTAAATACTAAAATTGAAATTTTTGAACACTCAAGTTGATACTTGTTCCCTCTTACCCAATTAAGAGAATACATTCTTCATTCATCTCTGGAATAGAATGATACATTTTTATTTTTATTAACTTTATTTTTTTGAAAAAAATTATATTTGGAGTTTTTGCCAGCCAAATAAAGTGTAGCACCTATTTTCCAGATGGTGAGTTTCCATATAATTAATTTGAAACCGCACATTTCTCTATAAAATTGTACAGAAAATACGAATTGAAAATTAATTTGTGGATATCATGCCTATGAGTGTGTTTCATAGGGTGCCAAAAAAGCTCATAAGTAAGAAAATTGAGGTTTTCGAGTTGTTGGCGCTAATGACCATTTTTTCCACATTTTTTCCAGATTTCAAAATTCTCTGAATGGTTATTCATAATATTCAGAAACCCATACAATTTATCCTGATGACTTTTTTCTATAAAAAGAAAATTATCAGAGTTAGTACATTTTGAAAACGAAGAGTATACACTGTCGGTACCGCGAACAAAAAAATTGTCGGTACCGGTAAAAAAAAATTGTCGGTTCCAATAAAAAAAAATTATCGGTACCGACAATTTTTTTTACCGGTTTTTTTAGTAAGCATATTTCTAGGAAGATAGCGGCAGAGCGCGCATATTCATGGAATTCGTGGAATTCATTAAATTCAAGGAATTCCTGCGATTCAATGAATTCAATGAATTCATGCTAGTCAATGAATTCATGGCATTCAAGGAATTCATGCAATTTTAGAAACGTAGGAGCTAGCCTGCCGGTGACGGCAACATTGTTAGTTGCCGGCGCCGGCAAGATAGCATGTTGCCGGCGTTTTTCCTTTTCCTTTTTTTCAATCGTCTACTGATGTATGTGGATGCGCTGATTATAAAACTGGACATGAAAACACCTGCAAATGTAATTTTCAGTGTTAAAACTTTAAAAAATAACATTTTTTATTTACGAAGTGCATATCCTCTATCTGTACAGACAAAATCATATTTCAAGCATACAAAAGGGACTTTTACACATTTTAGAGTAAGGCCATGTAATTGAGGACTTATTTTCATAGTTTTTGGTTTTTTACGCGTTTAAAGAAACCCTTGTGTATAATCGCAGAAATAATGTAATGTCGCACCCCTACCCTTTTCCAACGCCATGTAAGGGTGAAAGGTACTCTTTTGACTGCTCAAAGAAATAATTTAAGGTCGCACCCCTACACTTTTCCCAACGCCGCGTGGGGGCGGGAAGGCACCCCTGTGATTGGTCACAGAAATAATGTAAGGTCGCACTTCTACGCCTTTTCTAACGCCACGTAAGGGCGAAAGGAATCCTAATGACTGGTCACAGAAATAATGTAAAGTCATACCCCTTCCCCTTTTCTAACGCCACGTGGAGGCGGGAAGGCACCTCTGTGATTGGTCACAGAAATAATGTAAAGTCGTACCCCTACCCCTTTTCCAACGCCACGTGGGGGCGGGAAGGCACCCCTGTGATTGGTCACACAAATAATGTAAGGTGGCACCTCTACGCCTTTTCTAACGCCACGTAAGGGCGAAAGGGACCCTAATGACTGGTCACAGGAATAATGTAAAGTCATACCCC
>NC_046664.1:571609-573244 GCF_010883055.1 Belonocnema kinseyi
CCCTTTTCTAACGCCACGCGGAGGCGGGAAGGCACCTCTGTGATTGGTCACAGAAATAATGTAAAGTCGTACCCCTTTTCCAACGCCACGTGGGGGCGGGAAGGCACCCCTGTGATTGGTCACACAAATAATGTAAGGTGGCACACCTCTACGCCTTTTCTAACGCCACGTAAGGGCGAAAGGGACCCTAATGACTGGTCACAGAAAAAATGTAAAGTCATACCCCTACCCCTTTTCTAACGCCACGTGGAGGCAGGAAGTCACCTCTGTGATTGGTCACAGAAATAATGTAAAGTCGTACCCCTACCCCTTTTCCAACGCCACGTGGGGGCGGGAAGGCACCCCTGTGATTGGTCACAGAAATAATGTAAAGTCGTACCCCTACCCCTTTTCCAACGCCACGTGGGGGCGGGAAGGCACCCCTGTGACTGGTCACAGAAATAATGTAAGGTCGCACCTCGACGCCTTTTCTAACGCCACATAAGGGCGAAAAGGACCCTAATGACTGGTCAAAGAAATAATTTAAGGTCGCATTAGACTCCATCTTTAAAAAATTCATATAAATCGTGGAATTCACGGAATCCAAGGAATTCAAATTCTTATAACTTGTCTTTAACATCTCATGGTGAGGGGGCCTGGAAGGCTCCCCTGTGACTGTTCACAGAAATAATTTTGATCAAAATACTTACCCTTTTCCAACAACGTGTTGTCGGACTAGAAGGCACCTCTGTGACTGGTCACAGGAATAATATTTTTCCATGGCTTTAGTCTGGGAAACAAACTAGCAAGATGGCCGATATTGAGGGTCGAACAGTAGCAGTAAAAACATTTGGGAAAAATAATTTTTCAATGTCTTCTTTCCGCACTCTAGGCTCTATCCTTAAAATATGCTTTTTTACCTGTACCGACAATTTTTTTTACCGGTACCGGCTTTGTATACAGAACCTTTTGAAAATCCAAAAAAACAAACTAAAATGAAAATTTTAAGTCAAACAACGCATGATACAAAAAAAAGTTAATAAAAGAAAAACGTTGCTTTTTGAAAAACCTACAAGAGTATGATAACAACTTTTTCAATTTGGTCGAAAAGTTGAACATTCCAAATTTGATCGTACCAAAAAAAAATGAAAATCCAAAAATTCCATTTTTTGGTCAAACTATGCAAGATACGAAAAAAATGAAAAAGCGTAAATTGCGTGCCTTTGGAAAGAATTACAAATTTATAATGAATTCCTTTTGGTAGGACACGTAGTATTTGTTTTTACTCGTAAAAAACAACATTAAAAATAAAAAAATAAAAAATTTTTGCCCTAACGACACAAGTTACGAAACAATGAGACAAAACCTGTTCATTCACAAAAGAGCTATAATTTTTTATAGGACACGTAGTTTTTGCTTTAGTCGTAAAAAATAACATTCAAAATAAAAATAGTACATTTCTTAAAATAGCGACACAAGGTATGAACTAAAATTAACAAGCAAAAGTTGTTCGCCTAAAAAGATCTATAAATTTATTACGAGGGTAGTTCAATAAGTCCTTAGAATGACCAACAGATGGCGCGGGAATCGCTCCAAATCATCTGTTTTCAGTCAGCACCACTCCCGACTAGATATATGGTGCAGTCACAGTCCACA
>NC_046664.1:573344-577576 GCF_010883055.1 Belonocnema kinseyi
CGCACTTTTCTGAAGGATTAAAAAAACTTGAAAAGCGATTGACCAAGTGTATAGAGCTCCAAGGAGATTATGTTGAAAAATAAAAAAAAAATTACCCAAAAATAATTGTTTTTATACTTCATTCTAAGGACTTATTGAACTACCCTCGTATTAATCATTTTTAGATAGGACGAGTAGATTTTCTTTCAATCGTAAAAAATAAGATTAAAAATAAAAAAATTAAATTTTTGAAAATAGGACAGAAAAGACAAAAGAGGACAAAGGATCCTATATAGGCCCCTATATAGGTTTTTGTATTAGGCCATATGCAGATGCACAATAGTTTTTATTTGATCGTAAAAAACAAGATTGAAAACATAAAAATGATAAAAACAAAGAAATAAGGAAATAAGAAGCTTAGAATACAATTTAAAGCAAAATAAGAAACAAATATAAAAATAATCATGATAAATACAATTTTCTCTTTATTTTGCAAACTTTTAATAACCAATCCCAGGCAGAGTTACATCAAAAATATATTATGTTTGATATAAAAGTGTTGCGTATAATGTAGAAAAGTTGGGATGTTGGACAAAATCAAGTGCGAATGTACGTGATGAGAATGTTTTCGTTAAAGCCGAAAGAGCATTAACAAAAGAGAGTTTAAAATAACAGAATTACAGTTGTCGGTCCGTTCAAGTCGCGAGTATTTTTTCGAATTGTTTTACTTGTTTTTAACTTTTCAGTTAGAATGATTAAATCGATTAGATCTAATTCAAATATTTTTTGAAGCTATCTATTTTAATTTATAACAATATTCTATTAGAATATTGCTAAAAACCTGCAGTTCTTTCTAAAATTTCTCAATTTTGATCATTTTTTAACTCACGGAAATAATTTAGTAATGCTAGAAAGTTGCGTTTTTTTAATTTTCACGTTTCTTTAAAATTTTTAATTGAACTGAAAAAATAAATAACAATATTGATTTAAAATAAAAAGGCTGCGGCAACTTTATTTTAAGGAAAATTTACATTAATTCATGTAGAAAATATCCAGAATATTTGAAACACCTGTTTTTAAAATATATATTCACAAGAAAAGAAGATATTTTTTTAAATTATTATGTTTATCGCTTATTTATAATTTGTTCAAAAATAAAAAACCGAAGTAAACCTAAAATTTTTAGAAAAATTGCCAACTTTCTATAAATTATTTAAGAGAAGAAAGTTGTAAACAATAAGCTTTCGTTAAAACAATTATATTACCCAATATAAATATCCTTTAACGTGCGAGGAAAATTATTATAGGATAAAAAAGAACAATAGAAGTTGCTTATAACTCTATCGGACAAGTTTTTATTTAAAAAACATTTTTCTCATTGTTTCGAAAACTCACTGTTATCATCATCAGGGGAACTCATTGGTAAAATTTCACATTCTAGAAAATGGTGTAAAAATTAAAAATAAGCTTATTAAACTTATATAATGAGAAAAGAACTGAAAGGTAGTAATAAAAACTTACGGATAAGAAACGAAATTCCACGATGTCATTTTTTGAAGTCTATTATTTAAATATAAATTATATTAAGAATTATTTATATTAGAATTGTTTTAATAAACATAAAAATTGGATGAAAATAAGTTTTAACTTATGATTTTTAATATCATACAAATTATGATGAGAGCAGGATGTGATTGCATCCTGCTCCTATTTTATTATATAAATTAATTATAATATATAATAATTTTTATTATATACTGTAATAGTAATTTTAATGAAAAGGAAGAAAAATAATTGATAGTAATATTGTGATAATTTTACAGAAAACGTTCTAAAATCAAATTGCATGATTCATTTAAATGCCCAAAATTGTGATATTATTCAGGCAATTATCTAGTTCTATTTTGATAAAAAAATATTTCAGCCGTAGATCTTTTTGTCGGATTTCTCTCTTCATTTAAAATATCAATATCATCCTATAGAAAAAAATTAGGAATATTATCATTAAGATTATTATATAAATGGTCGTTAAGGACATTATCATAATTCAGTCTAGCACTATCTCGATGTCCTTTTTGTCTAATGTGTATGGGTGTTTTTGTTTGTCCAATTTAACTTTTTCCGCAATTACAAGTGAAACAATAAACTACGTTAGTTTTTTCTAAGGTTTCTAATTTATCCTTACCTAGTTCTTTTAATCAATTATCTCTATATTATCTCTATGTTTATGAAGAATATTTTGTAAAAGGGTATTCAAAAAAAGATAATGTTTTACCATTTTTAATGTCTCTTAATGAAATTTAATATCAGAAAGCAGAATAGCTAAGTCCTCTAAGTTCTTTATAAAAGCAATTTTTGTTAAAAAGGATGTTTTGGAAAAAAGTTGAGTAAGCGACCAGATTAGTTTGATTTTCAAAACCAATTTGTAAAAATGGAAATTAAATTTAAAAGAAGCCTTGAAGTTGACATAACATCTTGAAATCTTTAACATTTGCTCAAATTCTTCAAGAGTGTTGATGTTTTTCAATATATTAAAATCGTCAAAATCTTTTAAAATTGGCTTTCGCTTTTTCAGTTTGCCCACACACACGACATGTGAACCCTCCATACATAGTATTTCGAATGCTAGTAGACCACATTCCTGATTATTGCTGGATTAAATACGAAACAAGACGACCCGGACATCCGGCAGAAGGCTATTTTGAGTTATATCGAGTGCGAAATTATTTAGATGTAGTAATACAGGGTGATACTTTGATTGGAAGGGTGAACATAAAAGATGAACTTGAACCAATATATAATGAAGGTGGTAGTATCATTACATCAAAAATGGGGCCTCCAGTCCATAATCCGCAAATATTGTCACGGGAAGAAGCTATTGCAGCATTCGGTATGTTCTTGGACCTGCCAGAAAACACTATATATGTACATCCTCTACGTCGTGGTAAATCTGCCCCCCGCAGAATCATCCACAAAGACGCAGAAGGTAAAGAAATTTCGACTGAATTCATTCGAGTGCCAATTCGAAGAAACATTGCAATTCAAATAGTGTTGAAACCGTAATTCAGGAATGACTTTTGATTTTTTCCTGAAAGAAATATCAGCATTCTATTTGAAAGAGATATGTGAGATTTGTCCTTGTTTAAACTTTCATTTTAATGTAAACAGTAAAATAAACATTGATTCTTTGATTTTTTTTTTAATTCTTAAAAACTATTCGGCTGCCACCTTTTTGGGTTTGGAAATCATGAATGTGTAGAAGAAAGTAAAATGTGTTCACTTTCAAACCTAATCTATTTTAACTACAGTGTTATTTTGAAAACATTTTATTCTACAGAAATAATGTTTCATAAGAACAGAAATTTAATTATATTCTGACAAAAAATATAAATATTTCATTTAATTTCTCAACTGCTAACACTTACCATTCTCTTATTGTATTTTGTGTTCCTACGGAAAATGATGTAATTGTCTGTAGAATTAATAAAATTATTTTCTTAAACGCTTAAAACAATTTAATTGTATTTTATTTACCTGAACCCAAATTAAAAATTTAGTTTAAATAAAAATGTCTAACAAGATGTGTCAATGAAGATTTACCTAGTGTTTCAATTTCTTGTTGACTCAAAAGGATTTTTTCAAATAGCGCAGCAAGGTTCGCTTCTAAAGTTTTTAAAAATTTTGTTTGGCTAATTGTAAAATTAAAATAATTAATTAAATTTAAAGTACTATAAAATTTAATTTAAAGTTAGAAATTAAAATACATATTAAAATAAGTACCTTTGCAATCTTGAAACTTTTTTGTTTTGAATTCGTATTAGTTCTCATAATCTCTAACTTTTATTTAAATGTTTAAATATACATATATATAATTAAAAATTTGTCATAAGGACAACCGCAGGATTTCGCCGGGAGCGGGTGCTAATCTGAAAAATTGAACCCGCTTCCAGCGAAATCGCGGTAAAATTTCAGCCACAACCACGTCTCACAACCGTGAGATAGATGTTTACAGTCTGTAAAGGAATCAATACGACGATCAAGCAAAAGCCTCGTGGACCCTAAGAACACGGAGCGACCCAAAGACAACCGCCTTCTGCATTTTTCCCGCAAGTGTTCTATCATATTGTTGACACGCAGGGATGCTTTTTAGACTATTAGCAAGTGAAAGCTTGGCACCTTCAAGAGCGCCGATGATAAGGACGATCAGTTTAACAGAATATTCCGGGTACAATCGTTGCAACTCCCTTATAAGG
>NC_046664.1:577676-610674 GCF_010883055.1 Belonocnema kinseyi
GTGAGATGTACAGTCGCGGAACGGAAGACTTAAGATGCATGCTTTTGTTCATGCGCATAACCTTTCTTGTCCCGATATCAAGAGATCTGAGCTCGTTCTTCGGCCATGAAACTATTCCAAATGAATAGAGTAGTACCGGGACGCCAAGCATGTTCGTTGCAGATACTTTGTTCGGCACGGTTTTCACACCTCCGCTTGGGGGTTAATTCCTTCGGGACCACCCCTGAACAATTGACCGCGACTGCCTATTTATTTTTGTAACCATATTCAGCAGAAACCCTTAGTACAGGGACCCTCTATCCGCAACCCGAGGACGCGTTTCGTGGCTTCATCATAGGCCCTTCAGTTTGATTCTAGAGGATTCAAAATCGAACCGAATGGCGACATGATTGATTCTTTAAGGAATTAAATTTTCGCTTCTTGTAGGCTAACTTTGTTATTTTTAAAGGGTTGAAAGCGAATACTGCAAAAACGATTATATTCCTAAATTACACGTGCCTAAAAAAAAAGTTTTTTTTTTACGAGACAAGTTACCAGGCTATCTGTTACTAGTTACTAGGTTACCTGGCCTCAGGATTTTTCCTACACGTCTCAGTTTCCCTAGATGTAGAAAATATGGAGAAACCTAGGGATATTGTCAAAATTCTTTTGATAATACCAGTATACGGAAGAATAAACTTACGGATGTCATATTCTTATGTATTGGGGCTCGTAAAGGCGAATTCATACACAAGAATTCCCCAGAAACCAGTGTGCTTACCGTTTGGCCTAGCTATGATAAATCTTCAGAAATTGAAGGTGTTGCTTATTTTATACAGATTTATATGGCAAAAAATAACAAAAATGCAGAAAAAAAGGAAGAGAAAACCACAGAAAAAACTGAGGTAGGAGGGGAGGTGGTAAAAATATTGCAGATGATCATTAATTCCGCGTAAAATCAGATAGAGTAAGGGTAATGTCGGTCAGGGTAACTGATAAGTGGGTAAAGTATACCTAACATTTCCCTGGAGGAGGGTAATGTTTCAGTGTGTTTCAGAAGATAACTAAACTATTACTAGATTTATTCGAATTTTCCGAAGGTGTGAATGAATATTCCGATATGTTGGTTGGTCGACGCACGTTTGGCGAAAGGTGTAAAGGAGCCTTTAAGCCCAAACGCAAAAGTAATGGTACATGTCCATTGCATCACTTTTTCTCTTCTAACGGTGCAGTCGCATGTGCGCATGGGATGGGTGCTAAAGAGATGCTTTAGTAAAAGTATAGGCCCTTTTTAATCTAAGATTGCAGCCAACTTTAAGTGTGGGAAATTTAACATTGGTCCTCGTGCATTTCAGTAAATTTAACATGGAAGTATGCGAAAATTCTAGGTTCCTTAAAATTAATATAAAAATCTCTGTGACGACAAGTCGATAAATAAATATCGGTATTGCAAGCACAGTAGTTCAAGGCTCCCACATTGGCAACACTGCAAATAAACATTCCACCACTTTGATAGAAAGGTTAGTCTTTAAGCTACATCTACCTTTTTCTCATAATATAAAGATAAACATGAATAATAAATTACGATAATCCATTCATTCCTTTTTATTTTTCTCGCGCATTACAAAGAAAGTGTTATCTCTAAAACTAACTTTTCTTTCATATTATCGTCAACTTAGATTGTTCAATAGACTGGATTTAGTAGGAAAGAAATAGAGAGTTGAGTTCAGTAGACAGAGATGTTTGATCGTTTTCAAGAGAACGATTGCACCTATCTGTTTTTTATATTACGTACCAGAAAGAGAGGGATGACGGTCAATAATGGAGAAGTGGGGAGGCATTCTCGATTATCGAATATTGCTGCTCTTTTCTTATCTACAAGGTATAGGGAGATTCTTGCAGTCGATCGTTTCAAAAAGAACAAACATCTTTCTCTAAATCCATGCGATAACAAGAAAGATTTTAATAATTAACTTGGAGCAGAGCATCATAATCCCATCCCAGGAAGGTTGTCATGGCTGAAACAGTGCAGAACTAGCCAGCTATAGGATTCGATTACAACTCGCACCTCCATAGTGCGATGCTCTATAGGAAACCGCACTAATGTTCAAAAAATTTTCTTAGAAATTTAGATGGAGATTAACTAAACGACGGTTGTTTTCTTGTATTGAGAATATAATAAGTGTACAAATTCTTTGAGAATTTACGAGTTCGAATGGAAGAAAGCATAACCTTAAATTTTAATTATTTATTAATGTATGAACACGGATACCTCTTACTGCGCATATCAGAGAGATATCCGCGTTCATACGTGCATGTATGCTTGTAGTCTGTAATGTGTATCGTATAGGCGGTCCCTAATTTCCCTCTGATTAAATGCACTCTTTTACATTTATCTAGTCTGAACTCCATGTGGATATCATTGGAAAATCGCTTTGTGACATCGATCACTTGCTGCAGCTTCTGGCCTGAACTAGCGTACAGCTTCAGATCATCCATGTAAAGAAGATGGGTCACTTGATGACCATCCTCATTATCAAGAACTCTAAGCCCATGAGACATGCTGTTTAGTTTTTTGCTCAATAGATTCAACACTAAATAGAACCATAGTGCGCTGAAGGAGTCTGTTTGAAATATACCCGTCGTAAAGTGTATTGATCTAGTTATCCTTGGTTGTCCATGATCAAAATGCTTTATTCTTGTACCCCAGAGCCTCATCACATGGCTAAGAAAGTCAATAATGCGTGGGCAGATTTTGTAAAGTTTCAAGACTTCAAGCAAATATTCATGCGGCACGGAAGGAAACGCTTGATTGTAGTCAATGTATGCCATGTGTAAGTTCCTTTGATGCATACGAGCTGGAGTCATGGCAAGAGCGTATATAGTGACTAGATCTTTACAGCCTCGCGAGTTTCTACAACATCCTTTTTGTTCTTCTGTAAGAATGTCATTCTTGTCGCATTGAGAATATACCTTATCTGCCATGATAGCTATAAGACATTTATAAATTGTTGGAAGACAGGCTATCGGTCGAAAGTCAGATGGATTTTGAGCGTCTGGTTTTTTTGGTAACATATACGTAGTACCCTAGAGCACAAAGCCTGGCATCAGATCGGGGTGTTCAATGATCTTCTGAAAACACCTTGCCAACGCAAGATGCACACTTGTCAGGTACTTGTACCAGAAGTTGTGCACCATGAACCTGGATCTTTCCAATTATTTTCCCTTTTCAAGACCGCTAAAACATCTAAAGCTGTGATGTTTGTCAGTTGCATTTCAGGGATATTGCTTGCCCTTGTTTCCTCCAGTTTGAACCACGCAGTGTCCAAATGAGGGACTTCGGTGTCTTACTGGTTATTTGGCTGTACTCACAGTTCACAATAGAACCTTGTCTCATTTGTCTGAAAGTTTTGATTTTGTTGCCTTCGTGCACTATTTTTTTGTACCGACGCAGTCAGGCAGTAAGAACATCAAGTCTCTGTCGTTGGAAGTCCATAATTTCATCCAATAATGCTAGTGGTAATGTCTCTATGTGCCGAAGGTGGCTGATTTTAGTAACATGGTTTATCAGCTTTCTGGTTCTATTACTCGTACCTTTTTACATTCTCATCATTTATGATTGAGAAAGTATTAGAATTGTCCGAAATTTGACATCACAGTTTTTCAACGGATCTCCACGTTTCGAGACCCCTGAATCCGAAAATAAGGTTCTTACGATGGCGTCTGTCACGATGAGAATGTGTACCTCAAAGTGGACAGAGTTTTGAATAACTTAATCTTTGACTATACTTAATTAAGTAGACAATTCATAATATGAAGATGCATATAAATACTGCTATCTAAAAGAGATCTTTTAATAAAGTTTTATTCAAGCATTCCAAATGCAAAGAATAAATATCCGAGCTCGAAGCGCGAGGTAACTCTTTATGAAGCGCGAAGCGTGAGATTCAGTTGTCGCATGCCCGAGGCGCGCTCAAAAGCGATCCCTTGCTGGAACAAAAACTGCATTTGCAGGTCTAGTTCTCCGGCCAAATGTTCTAACGGTTGCCACAGTTGCACAGTTTAGAAGAGTTTGCACCTCTAACGAAGTTTGCGCTAAGTTCAAATACGTAGGTAAAACCTTGCTGTCGAAATGTGCTTTTAGTGCACGCAGATTATTCATGATGTTCATTTGCGGCAGAGAAAGCCTTAGTGTTGGTTCTACATATCTGAACTCTAGTAAAGCATGACCGAAATTCTTTTAAGGTGCTGTCGTTTTTATGGGATTTCCCTATCCACATTATCGTTATTAATATCCGGCTGTGGTTCTAATGGATCCAGTACATGATGTTCATTATCCCTAGCAGCTATTCCGTCAGCATCAATCAAGTCTTCGTTGTCCACATCTTCCAAGGCAAGTTTATCAATAGGAAGCTGCTGTTCCACTTCCATTTTAATAGCATCTATTTCAACAGCCGAAAGCAGTCTGTTTACAGATATTCATTTGGTATGTCTATTTTCGTCGCTTTTTTGGTTGCTGAACCTCTGCTTCTGCCTCTGGTTATATTAGGCCATGCACCTCTGGAGGATGTGGTGGTGTGGATCATCAATAGGTTCAGGAAGAACATCAATTGCTCCTGCTTCACCGTTTGACGCGGTTTCCTCTAACTGATGTTCATTGCCGTCGTTTTTCGATACCAGATGAACCTGTTATTTAATCTCCATTACTCAGTCTTATGTCACGTGTAGATTAGTCCTGATATCCTTCACCTTAGCGAAAAGATCTCTTAGTGCGACTTTTTGTATATTAGGATACTTTGCAACAAATTTCGTTCTTAAATTGTATCTTTTTTCCATTTTTGTTTCAAACTTTTCACTACAATTCCTCTTTCATTGTGGTATCCCAGTTGATGCTCTCCCACGGTATTTATGTAGATCACTTACTCACTCACTCAGGTATCCCATATACAAATTTTATTAATCTCCAGCTGTATGTGGATCCCTTTTCCAACTCCAAAGTATTTGAATAAACTTTAGGCCTATGTGGATTCCATTTCCAACGCATTCAAGGTGTAGTCTGAATAATTGAGTTTAGACCTAGTTTCAGGATTCCTTTTGCAACTACAAATTATTTTTAAAAGTTCCTGGATCATCGTTTGCAGCTCCAATGATTTTGATAAGTTCCGGGTGTATGTCCAACTCCAAAGGATTTTAGTAACTTCCAGGATCACCGCTGTCAACTCCAAGGTGTATGTACTCGAAAGAATATTGAGAGGCTCCTGGAACCCCGTTTCCAACTTCAAAGTATTGTGATTCTTTCTTTATTACCAAGGGCACAAAATGTGCGTTTTGTATGCCTATAAGCGGGAGCAAAACCAGTCTTTCTCTCTGCTTATAATATGGAAAGAAAGTCAGTAGATCCATAAGAAGTACATTATGAGAGACAGAGACAGACCGATGAGTAAATGTGAGATTATATGCGTTGCTAACAAAAGTATTTTAGTAAGTTCCTGGATCCCCATCTCCAAGTCCAAAGTATCTTACTAAGTTCCGGATGTATATTGATCCGCTTTCAAACTCCGAAGTATTTTTAATAAGCTCTAGCATTATGTGGACCCCTTTTCCAAATCATAAGTATTTTATTGAGTTCCTACATCCCCGTTTCTAACTCCAAGGTATCGTCACAAGTTCTGGGTGTACGTAGTTCCACTTCCAAACAGCAACGTATTTCAACAGGCTTTTGGATTTGGAAAGTTCCGCGTGTATATAGATCCACCTTTCTACTTGAAAGTGTATTGCTGGCTCCTAGACACCCGTTTCCAACTTCAAAGTGTTTTAATACTTTTTGCGTGTTTTTGGATTCCTTTCTTAACTCCAAAGTATTTTGATAAGTTCCGGGACCCGCGTGCCCCACATCCAAGTATTTTAATAAGTTTTGATTGTTTTTGAGTCGCTTTACTAACTCTAAAATATTTCAAACAGTACCTGGAGCCCCGTTTCCAACTCCAAAGTATTTCAATACTTTGTAGATGTTTGTGAATCCCTTACTAAATGCAAAGTATTTTAATAAGTTCCTGAATCTCTGTTTCATACTCTAAAGTATCTTCACAAGTTCAGGGTGAGTGTGGATCCACTTTTGAAATCCAACGTATTTCAACATATTCATTAATCCCTGTATCCAACTCTAAAGTATTTTAATGCTTCTTGAGTGTTTGTGTATCCCTTTTCCAAACCCCAAAGTACTTTAATGAGTTCCTGGATCCCGGTTTCCGAAACCATAGTATTTTAATACAATTTAGGTGTTTTGTATCTTTTTCCAAATGAAATATATTTTAGAAGCTCCTGGATACCCGTTTCCAACTTCAAATTATTTCAATACTTTTTGAGGGTTTGTAAATCCCAATTCCAACTACAAAGTATTTTCATAAGTTCCGCGTGTATGTAAATTCCCTTTCTAGCTCCATCGTGTTTTAATAAGTTCCCGAATTCCCGCTTTCAACTCCAATATATCTTAACAAGTTTCGGGTGCATGTAAATTCCTATCCCAACTCGAAAGTATTTTAATAAGCTCCAGGCGCGTGCTGAGCCCCATTATAAATCCAAAGCATTTTATTAAGTTCCTGGATCCCTGTTTCCAACTCTAAATTATTTCAATACTTCTGGAGTGTTTGTGAATACTTTTTCCAAATCCGAAGCACTTCAGTGAGTTCCTGGATCTCCGTTTCCAACACCAAAGTATTTTTATACATTTTGGGTGTTTTTATATCCCTTTTCCAAATAAAAAATATTTTGAGAAGCCCCTGAATTCCCATTTATGACTTCAAATTATTTCAATACTTTTTGAGTGTTTGTCGATGTCAATTCCAACTCCAAAGTGTTTTTTATAAGTTCCGCGTGAATGTAAATCCCCTTTTCAAGTTCAGAGTGTTTTAATAAGTTACCGGAGCCCTGCTTCCAGCTCTAAAGTATCTTCACAAGTTCCGGATGTATGTGAATCCCCTTTCCAGCTCCAAAGTATTTTAAGAAGTTCCTGGATTCCCGCTTTTAACTCAAAAGTATCCTAATAAGTTTCGGGACTGAGTTAAACTCTATCCCAGCTCCATAGTATTTAAATAAGTTCCAAGTTTTTGTGGGTCCCTTTTCCTACTCGAAAGTATTTTAATAAGTTCTAGGTGTATTTTTTTAATGTAATATAATTATTTAAATTACGATATGCAATAATTCCATTTTTACCAAGGAATATTTTACTAAGTTTTTATTAACTCGCTTTCTTGTATGTACGGGTGGAATTTTTAAATTAATTTTTCATGCACTTCTAATAAAGATGTAGACTTGAAAATTTGCATGTGAGTCAGAAATTAATGACATTGCAATATAATACAGTAATTATTGCAAAATTTAAGATGGCGGCGAAACATTTGAAATTCAACCGATTTGGACCAAATTTTGTATATGGGGTATTATTCCTGAACTGCCCCAACTTTAAACGTCATGTCTTCCGTTCGCCTTCAAATTTTCAGTTTTTTTGCCTATATGATAGTTGTATACCCACCAATTTATAGACTTTTACTACCATCCTTCCTCGATCTACAGGGGGTGAAAATTGCATCTCCCGGGCAAATCGGGTATATTTAAATGGTCATAACTTCGTTTCTACACTATTTTCTTTATTTTTTAATTTTTATAAAAAAATTGCCATTTAAAATGTTCATTTAACGTTTTATACTCTTGGACAGTTTTAAAATTTTTTTAAGTGTTTTTAAACGAAAGCTTGACTGTTTTCCGATGAAAATACCGTTTGGTATTTTGAGACTAAGAATAGTTATGTAGTTATCTAGTCTCTAGTTTTTTGGTCATCTCTATGTGATCTTCTTTCGAACTGAAAAGAATGGCTGTTTCCTTTAAATGATTCTTAGCTCATTTGAATAACTCCATCGCAGTAAGGATTGGATTCTGTGCTGAGCGCTGCAAGCTAGGTTTTGCCCAAGTCTTTTTAAATTTGCACCAATCCCGTCACCTGGACCTTTTCCATGTACAGTTGCCTGGAAATCTATTTCGGCAGAAATTCCAAAACCTTTTTTTGTGGTTTGAAAGATTTATGAAGGCATATTAATGTTTTAAATGCTGCGCAGCTTCGTTCGTCACATAATAAATTTTGTTAACAACGCTGAAATTCTTCTTAAGGTACTCATTGATGAGGTTTTGAAATTTTGTGCATAAAATGCGCGAGGTTTCAGGTTTTAACTTTTGTGCAGTGTGCTTCTACGAAAGCATCAGCGTCTTCTATTTCGATCTTCAAAGTGCTTCTAACATTTTTCTGCCAAACTTGATATGTCACTGTATCGAAACTATTCACGTCCAATAGATCAGTCAGGTACATTTAAAAATTTTTAATGTCAGAACAAGATTCGCATTCGTTAATATCACAATCGTAAGTGGGTTTACTGCACATTATTTTTTCAAGACAGTCATGATAATCTGACAATTGTCGGTCTGTTCCCTCAGTTAAATGTTTAATATCAATCGCATTTAACACTAACTTTACATTTCCAATATAAACACAGACACAAAGCACCGTCTAGTTTTTTAACAGATATGAAATCTTTCTTACCTGGCATCTGTCGACTTGTCTCGTCATCTTCGTAGAAGTTTATTACCAGATTTTTAGTTTCTTCTGCCCATTTTTGTGCTCACTTGGCTACCGGAAAGTCAAAACTCCACTTTCGGCTACTAGCTCTTTCGCTTTTTTGGCTTCACGTTTAGATGTACTGAATTCTCGCATGATTTGTCTCCGACTCGAAGAAACTATTTGCTGATTTTCCGTTAGAAGCCTCAGATTAATTTCTCTTCCATAATTCTCCTTAGGGAAAAGATTTGCACATCTGCTGCGAAAACTTTGCATCGAAGACATGGCCAACGCTAGATGATCATGAAAGGTCTTTAGGGATCTCACTTTGCTTCGAAAGCAGCGTTTCGCAAAAAGACTTGAAAACAAACTTACAACCTGAACTAAATAAACAAAAACCACAGAAATAGGTTAAACAATTTATAAATGTATACAACTAAGAAACAAAAACGAAACACAAGAAATCACAGAAAACGCACACAGAAAAATCCTAAACACTGCACGTTGGCTGATTTTATCTTTCAGGAGACTGAAGTCAGAGTAGAGTAATGTAGTGCAACGTTTTGCTTGAGGCCAAGAAACAAATGACAGTCTATTTGATTGCCTTGTGTTTCTTGGTACAATATGAGAAGCAAATGAAAATCTATGCACGTGGTTGTCTTTTGTTTTTCGGCTATACACGATAACAAGTTTAATCCAGCCAATGAATAGACGATTCCTGTATAATTTGTTTATATGAATAGTTTAAACTATTGTTAATTGATTTAAGCCTTTCAGAAGTCTGTTTTATGTGACGGTAATAATGAAAATATACAGAACCTAAACAAACAAAAACATTATGGAGGGGCGAGGGGTGAACGCTCACTTAAAAAATACTTGTGTTCCCTAATTTGTTTATAACTATATGCAAAAACGTTTGATATATTAAAAACCACTGACATTGAATTTTTGGAAAGTTTCTGTACCAATGAAAAGTATGTTTAAATTAATCGTATTTGAACAAAACAACGTCTGCCGGTGCATCGGCTGGACCGACCGACCTGCCCGAGCATAAACATACTGTTAGAAAAACTGCCCGAAGAGAAGCAAATGTTTAATAAACATTTTAAATGAAAACTTTTTTTGCAAAAATTAAAAACAATGGATTGCATAGAATAAAAGAGCATGAAAGAACCTTAGGGAATCACTGATAGAAAATTCAATTCTCATTTGTAGAAAGGAAGTTATGACCATTTGAAAATACCCGCTTTACCCGGGGGATGAATGACTCCGAAAAACACTTCTAATAGAGATAGATACTTGAAGATTTGCACGGAAGTCAGATTTAAATGAACTAAAAAGTATCAAATAAAATTCAAATAAAAACAACTTTTAAAAACCACTTTCACTTTTTAAAATTTTTAATGAACTAGAAATTGCAAAATAATTTATCCTAGTCGAAAGCACTTTTATAACTCCATGCAAATTCACAATATCATAAACGTTACTAGAAAAATTATTCCCCACGAAAAAACGTGTGGCGCCTGCAGTAGTTACAAGTAATAACTGTAAGAGTATGTATCGTTTAAATTAATCACACGACCGGTTCAGACAAACTGTTCATGCACTAAAATTTTATTGCAGGCTCCCCAAGTTCTTCCTGGGGAATAATTTTTTTAGTAACGTTAATGTGATTATGAATTTGCATGAGGTTATAAAAGTACATTCAACAAATTGTATTATTTTATACTTTTTAGTATATTTGAAATTTAAAAACGTGGTTTAACTTTTTTCTTACATTTTTTAAATGAAAAGAATAAGATAAAATCTACTACAAAAATTTATAAAATGTACCAAGTTTTTCTCAAGTAGAATTTCGTACAATTTTCAGGGTCGAAAAAAGCCTTATAAGTGAAAAAATGGATTTCACGATTTTTGCGCGCGAATTATTAATAATTGATATTAATTGTTTTTATTTAAATGGTTGTATTTTTTCTGAAATCAAACAAATTTCCAGGAGTTATGCGTGAAAAATCCATTAAAAAAATCCAAATGGATTTTTGGACTAACATAGCCAGCAAACTAGGCTCCACGCTTGAAATATATTTTTCACTGGTACTGGTCTGGTACATACTCATAACCTTTTTAAATATTTGAAATTCTATCTTAAAAACTTTTTTCCTTTCATGAAAATTCGTCTTTTTCTATTGAAAAGTAAGCTACTTTGTTGAAAACGTAATATATTTCAACGCAAAATTTAGGGGCTTGAAGGATTTCATATCGAATTCAATGAGATATTTATACATTATTTTGTTTCGAAAGAGTATATTCCCCTAGTTTCGTGAAAAAACTCATCCTATTTCGACAAATGCAATCCAATTTACATAATTTTATCTAAGTTTGTTCTGTGATGTAGTAGTTTCGGCTATTACATGAAGAATCACTTAGCAGACTTATTTCGCAAGCTTAAAGTTAAACATTTACATTTTTAGAAGGTTTTACAAGAATTTATAACTGTATTTTGAACTCTTTTCAACACGTGAAGCAAATATAACTAATGACGAAACACGCAATTGATTCCAGATTGTCTAAATTGTGCACATATCGTTCATCTTTCCTGATTTTTGGCCGTCAATAAGAGAAAAACAGATTCAGGAAATACAAATATTAAAAAAATAATTACGCCTTTTCCTTTTCGAATCTAGACAGAAAAAATGAAGTTTCTCGATTCTCTCTTCTATGCTTTGGCGTTCTTAATTTATTCTATTGGTAAATATATATTATTTATTAACTATATATATAAATTAATATTTTATGAAAAGCCGAATTTAAAATTTTGAAAATATGCATTTTTCAAAGAAAGCATTCGATGCCGCCAACGGTGAGCACGTTACGCGATAGTGCTGAGTGCTCGCGGGGCTAGTGTTTACGGCGTCATATGCTCAATTGTAAAATGAATCTTTCCGCCAATATTTCATAAATCGATTTAAAAGTTTCCAAAAATCTTCCTTCAATAGTGAGGAATAAATTCTAACGGAAAGTTTTCCTAACTCTAAAGTTCTCTTGATATTTTTTATCGTCGGGGTGTAAGAAAGAGAGAGAGAGACTGAGAGATTTCTCGAGCCAGACCCTGCTACGTCGTACTGTAGGTCGTGTGGTTGTGCGTTTGGTCGTTTTTTTGCAATGTACTCCCGTCCCAAAAGATGCTTTGCTTCAGAAATATAATAAAAACATAACAATAAAAGAATGTTATCATGTTTCACTTACCTCCTGTTTTTTTATTGATATCACAAAATTTTATGCAGAACCATTTAAACTTGGCTGAAAGAATACTCACCGATTTCCTACCGGGTACTTTCATTTTATATTGCAATTTCATAAAACCATGAAAGAAAACAAATCGTTCGCCTAGTGCACCAGTGCTGTTTCTAATTTTTATTAAAAAACTGCCAGATTTAATCACACCAAAAACTTTTTTTTCCAGTTTGTCTACATCCACCGTTTCCAAACCAGAATCCTCCTTACAGAGTAGTTCGAATGTTAGCAAAAACCCCTTCCTGATGTTTGCGCCCTATACGAAACTCAATTCGAGTATCCACACGAAACATTTAGAAGAAAAGAGTATCAGCGAGTGCAAGATTACTTAGATGTAGTAATAAGGGCTGACAGAATCATTGGATGCGCAGACCGCGAACGTATCCTTCTTCCAATCCGTAGAGATTTCGGTTCTTTTCGCGGATCACGGTCGGCTACAATGAGATTCAGACGTTCACAGCCGGCCGATGATCCGCAAATTTTGTGGGAAGAAAGCGCTTATGCTTGGGGTATGAACGAACCACTGCCGGCCAACACTATATTTGAAGGTTCTCTACGTAGGGACAATCCTCCACCAATTCTCACAGTCGTCCACGTGAATGATAAACATAAGGTGATTAAAGTCACTTACGAATATGAGCCGTTCAAGGGTGATTTGAGCACTCACTTTCAAGTACTGAAACTAAATTAAAGTGTATAAAAAATACATTATACGCCTATTTTTCTTAACTTAATGGCCATACCCTCCGAAAAATCAAGGTATGAGTATTTACGCTTCAGCACGAGATTTTACCAGATTTCTTTGACCTCTTCTTGCAAGACACAATTTCATCTACACTTCGAAGTCTAATTAAAACGTTACACTGTGGAGAGAAATTGATAAAGAAAATTAAAAATAACTTTTAGGCCATAATTCGAGACCGATTTCAAATTTTTTCACTCATCAAAATTCGGCATTTAATTTTAAAGAGATCCGTGAGCTTTTTATTTGTTTACAATTTTACGTTAATGCAAAAAGCGAAAAAAATATAGATTTTTTAAATTTTCTTGATAAGTTTCTTTGAAATAATGTCTAAATATGCCAGAATAATTTGTATTTAATACACATAGGTGTATGAAAGAAAAAAATCCTAGGGCGCGCGACTGTTGGTTCTCGCGCTTCGCGCTGGATAATATATTTATCTCGCGCTCCACGCTTGGTCTTTGCATTACCCTCCACATTTGTGCACAGACCACAATGCAAAATTTTCTACATTCTATGTTAAAAACTATTATATCAAATGTTTATTAAAATTTTTTTTGTGTGTACCTTGTTCTGGTACTGCTTATTCTGATATTGCAAAATAATGTTCAGTCTTTTCCCCATATATAGAAAACTTTGAAAAAAATTTTTTAAATTTCAAAATTTTGAAAATGCTCCCAATTTTTTAATTTTGGTTCGGAATATCTGATTAACGAAATTAGCCTTCATTTTGGGTACCTTCAGAAGTGTATCAAATGCGGAATCGATTCGACAAATCCTTCAAAAGTTAGCATAGCTACAACATTCAGGTAACCATACAATCATACAGACATACAAACATACAGACATACAGACAGACAGACACCGATGAAATTTTATTATTTTCGGATTCTGTGAGTGCCGAAACGTAAAGATCCGTTAAAAACCATAGATCGAAAATTTGGACGATTACATTACATTCTTAGGAATGAAAATGTAAAAAATGTGTTGACTTTTGAACTCTAATGTATTTTAACGATAGAATGGTTTTTGATACATTTTATTTTGCGGAAATAATTTTTAATGCTAAAAGAAATATTTATACATTTTCACAACTTATTGTAAATTAATATTGTTATATCGAATTTGGGAAGCGCCGATACTTTCCAGAAAAAAACATTTCCTCATTGTAAATTGCGTCTCCAACAGAAATGATGTAATTTCTTTCAGAGTAAATAAAATTGTGTTCTAAAACGTTTGAAACAATTTAATTTATTTAATGAAGCTGATCCTAAAGCGAACAGCGTTCATAAACATTCTCGAAAAAAACAATTTAATTCTTTTTAATTCAATAAATTAATAATTTAATTCAAATAAAATTTGTTAAGACTTACAACTTTTTACGTATTTTCAATAGGATCTTTTTCTTAACAAAAATCTTTTTTCACGATTTTCATTGACTAATTTAACACACGCTTATAATGTGTTTTCTATTTTTAATGTCTGATTCTCAAATTTAAGCATATGCTGAAAAAATTTTTACAAATAAATTCACAGTTTGGACAGTTTGAATAACAACTCTTATAATGTTGAAGATCTGCAATTCTCCCGCAAGTTTGAGCGTGGCTGTTGCACGCATCTTTTGAATCTCGCGGTTCGCGCTCGTTATTGTATTAACCTCACGCTAAGCGCTCAGTCATCGTGCTTCCCCCATATTTTTATAGGTCTTTTAAAAGTAAAGATCAAACCATTGACAACTGAAATTTGATGATTGTAAAATCTCTTTCGTTGAAGCTCCTTCGGCTTAGAAGAACACATTTTCATCAAGCGTCTCGTAAGAAAAAAAGGTCAAAAGCAAATTTTAAGATCAAATTTAAAAACAATTTTTTTATTCAGCATTTTATTTCACCTTGTGAGTTTTTACGAAAATGTAATTGGTTTATTCGTAATATCATTTTTCATGATTTAAACAAAAACTGCGGGTCTCATTATACATTTTTACATAGAACTTTCAAAATTGAAGATCAAATCACTTGTTTTTGTTGAAAATCCGATATTTTGTACGTTCAACTCTATTATATCAAATTTATATTATATTTATTTATGTATCTCTACCTGAGGCTAATAATTCAGATACAGTAAAAAAGTGCAAATTTTATTATTAATAATTACTTTAATGTTTGTTACTTATTTCCTCCCAAATTTCATTATCAGGTACCCTACAAAATGTATCAGTTTAACACATTCATATTATCACAATTCATAATATGCATAGGAATCAACCACTAATTTGCTGTTCTGCACCAAGTAGCAAAATGTATGCTCTTCGCAACACGAAGTAATGGACACGTCCTCTTCCCCATTTCCTTTTAGGTAAGTAGATTGTTTTATTGGTCTGCCATCATTTTTATTAAGAAGTTTAAGGGTGAAAAATCAACAGCTGAGCTACCATTTTAAGTACATTTATTTCAATGAAAGTAAAGAAAACGGCTTATAGTCCTGTCAAATAATAGGGCACCAGGAACTGCCAAAGAATAATTGTAGAATGATATAAAGTACACATCCTAAACCTTGGAAAGAAAGAGAGAGAGAATGAGAGATCGTGTTCGACGTTAATTGAGTTGATAAAACTAAATATGTAAAGCCTCTCTTTTCCTTTGCGTTATTTGTGTTTTTTTTCTCGGCAGAACCGAGAGACAAGGAAAGTAAAACGCGAGGAAAGAAAAGCCGCGACCCGAACTATTCCACAGCAACAGCTAAACTGACGAGCGATCTAGTTTGTTCCCCCGAAAATTAGACGATTTACCACGGAAGGTTCAGAGCTCGTAGTTTCAGTGGGAAGGAAAAAACTACCTTCCTAGACCACGCAGCATCTTCATGCCGTGCACCGTCGTCGTGTTCTCCCCTCTGCCCATATCGCAGTTTCGTATGAGGTGTTACTGTGCCGCCAATCACAGACGCAAGTATGCACCTCTAAGTACAAAACTGCTGACCTATGCATCCTAGTCATTCTCATACTACTAATCTACAAGGCCCGCCTTCCACCTTCCGCTGCATTACCGCCGCACGAGAGAGAATGCTGAATCTGCACTATTTGTTTCTGATGCCTGATGCTGCTCTCTCTGTTTCTTCCTTCATTCTCATGCACACATAATTACAAGCAAAACCAATTACAGTAACAGAGGGCGAATATGTAAATTTGCAAGAGGAAACCCGTGCACAAAAGTACGCTCCCTATTTTCATGAGCCCTACAAGGTCATAAATGAAATGCAAAACCAAAACCTGGTTTTTGGATACCGAGACGGGGTAAGATTCGTGAAAATGTGGATAAAACGAAAGCTGCTTAACTATAACAGAAGGAAACCTTGCAAGTTTCGGGGGACTGATTCTTGGTATACGAAGAAGGCTACGTGCATGTCTTCACCGGCTGATCTTGTCTCGGGAACGAAAAGAAATGCTGTAAAGCAGAACTGGGAATATGGTTCAACTCGAAACCGCAACTGTAGTAAGTAACTGTAAGAAACCAGCCAGTTGTAAACAGGCTCGGATTCGAAAGGTTAAGGGACTTCTGGCAGTCTTAGGCCATTGTGTTAATGTAGCGAGATCGTTGGCACAATGCAGAGAGGGGGAAAGCAACCATCCACCCTTAGAACAATTCTAAAGTATTTTTCCTTAGGTTTACCTGACGATGGTGGGACGAGCCGTGGTATTGTCTTTAAGCGGCTTGTAACTTATTACGAGTTCTAAACATCTCCCAGAGTATGCAGAAGACTACGTCAACAACGAATTCTTTGAAAGCATGGGGTTTTTCTACGAACTGATGATTCCACCACAAATTGTCACCGGCATTTGGAGAACAATTGTCTGTCTGGAGAAAGAGGGGCTGTTGAACTCACTCCACAACTATCAACAACGTTTAGAGTGGATGGACGCTAATGCAGGCTCACAATTGTGAGATTAAGGAGAGCAATGTTTACCACCGAAATTCTACGTAATGACTTGGTTGACGTCACTCAAAAAAAGAACACTGGCGGGCCCATGCACCACTCAAACAGCCCTCCAGTATGCATTGAAAAAACAAAACGATCCCTTGGTTCAATATTATCGGGAAGATAGCTGGGCCCACGGTAGGAGTCTAAATGTATGAAGACGGCGAACGCTACGAGAGAATAATGACAAAACTCAATGAATCCTAGAGCCATGTATCGATAAAAAGTTATTTAAACAATTGCTTATTATTTAGGACTATTTTTTTAGATAAATACTAAAAGGTTGCTTTTTATGAAATCTTTGGTTTCGCTTTGAATGGAATAATTAGGAGTAGGTGAGAAGGCTATTTCTGTGAATAACTTGTAAAATTTTTGTTCTGAATTATAACAAAAAGTATATTGCAAAGCTTAAAAGAAAACTGTGGACTTTCGGCTTTGATATCGACCATCTCCCTCTCCTATCCAGTATAAAACAAGTCTTGTAAAACGAAGCGTTTCACATTGAATACAATAAGATATCTATAAATTATTTTTATGGGAAAGAGTTTAAGTCCCTATTTTCGTAAAAAATCATCCGATTTCCAGAATTTCCTATATTTTAAGAGTTGAATGAAAAAACGGTTAATACATAAAATTGCGACAATTCAATCAAATTTACTTATTTCATCAAAGTTTGTTTTATAATATTATAGTTTCTGCTATTATAGGAAGAATCACTTAGTACAATTAATTGATAAGCTTGAAGATAAACATTGACGTTTTTTAAGAAGGTCTCACGGAAGTTTATCACCAGATTTTCAACTTCTTTCGACTAGATATATAATATAAAAAATTTCAATGTAGTTCCTACTCAAATCTGCACATAAAAATGAAGGTCGTTGATTATCTCTTCTATGCTTTGGCGTTCCTTGTTGATTCTATTGGTAAGAATATTAGAATTATTAATAATACATTGCTTAATATTTTATAATTTGTATCTTCAATTTAAAAATTTCGAAATCTTTCGTGGTTAACTTGAAAACTTTGAATTATCAAATAAATTATTTAAATTATTATATTGTTTATAAATAAAAATTAAAGTACTTCTAGATCTATTTGATGCATCAAAATTCACTGACAAGTGGCACTGAAGTTTCATGTAGTCAATTATTCTACATTTTTCTAACGAACCCGTAAAATATTCTGAGCTACAGGTCGGCAGAACAAATAAAAATTTATTTTTGTAATAATAAGTAAAAATGAATTTTTAAAAACTGGTGTGTGGCAAATTCAGTGTGTTGTTAATTTTTTATATTTAGAGAATGTTAGAACCATCTATTATTTATAAACATTTGATTGCAAACTGAGTATTGAGGGAACATTATAATTGAACAAACTTCTAGTGAGATATTTGTTCCTCCCTATTATAAGATTTTCGTAATTTTCCAGATCGGTTCATTAAAAAGTGGCGAAAATATTCATTTAAAAAAAAAAGCATGCAATGAAGCCAACAGCAAGCACGCTGCTTTGCAAACCAGTGGTGCTATTGTTGACGGTTGAAAAAACGGGGTTACCAATCTCTTTTAATTTGCAATTCATTATTATTAAACAATAGGCATACGAGAGAAGAAGACCAATTTATCTAGCCAAGCTCCGCTCGGTCGTACGTGCGATTGTTTTTTTTTAATGTTCTTCCGTCCCCAAAAAAATTTCACTTCAAAAATAAAATAAAAAATATAATAATAAAACAATATTTTCACTACTTCTTTACAAACTGACTTTTGATTCTTTCAAAAATCTATTATGCAAACTGAGAGAAATGGATAGGTGGTACAACAATATTTATGACTAGATTCAGTCTATTTTATTGCTGGTATGGATACAGCCATACATGATGTTCAATTGATCATCCGATTCTTGTTGCTAATGAAGACAGACGCGCAGGTGCAAGCCAGACATGCCTATTATAAACAAAATAAAATAAGTCGAGTGAATATTAAATAACTACAAGATTTACTCACATCAAAAACTTTTGTTTGCTTTTTGAGTTTACCCGGTCAAAGTGTTTCCAGACCAGGAGCCTCCTTACCGAGTAGTTCGAATGTTAGCAAAAAACCTTCCTGCTGTTTGGGCCCTATACGAAACTCATTTCGAATATCCAAACGAAACATTAAAAAGAAACGAGTTTCGGTGAGTACAAAATTATTAAGATGTAGTAATAAAGGTTGACAGGATCATTGGATATGCAAACCGCAAACGTAAACTTTCTCCAATCCGTATAGATTTCGGTTCTTTGCACGGATCACAGTGGACTACAATGAGATTCAGACACTCACAGCCGGCCGATGATCCGCAAATTTTGTGGGAAGAAAGCGCTTATGCTTGGGGTATATTTAGACCACTGCCCCTCAACACTATATTTGAAGGTTATCTACGAAGGGATGAACCTCCACTTATCCGCACAATCGTCCACGAGAATGATAAACATGAGGTGATTAAAGTTACTTACGAATATGAGCACGTCGAGGGTGACTTGAGCACTCATTTTACACTGCCTAAAATAAATTAAAGCGCATAAAAATACATTATATGCTTATTTATCCTAATTGCCATAGCCTCCGAAATATCAAGGTATAAGTATTTAAATTTAATCGCGAGATTTTACCAGATCTATTTCAACAAATCTGTTTAACCTCTTCTTGAAGAACACAATTTCGGCTGTATCTCAAAGTCAAATCAAAACGTTATACAGTGGAGAGAAATAATAAACAACATTCAAAATATCTTTTAGACTATAATTCGGGACCGATTTTGGATTTTTAATTCATCAAAATTCATAACTCAATTCTAAAGAGATCCGTGAGCTTTTCGTTTGTTTAAAATGTTGCGTTCATATAAACAGTGATAAAAAGCTCGTTTTTTTCATTTTCTTTATAACTGTCTTTAAATAAATGTCTATAGTTGAAATAATTTAATTTATTTTTTACCTAACCCTAAACCTAAGAGCGAACATAAACCTTCTGGGAAAAAATTATTTAAATTTTTTTAAGTCAGTAAATTAGTAATTTTATTTGAATGAAATTGACTAGGAATTTGGAAGACTAAAATTAGACAAGTAATATGAATAAAAATTTTACAATAAAATGTATTTTTAACATTTTCCTATAAAATGTCATTTTTAGACATTTCTGTAATCAATTTAAAAAAGCCTTTTTGAACATTAAAAAACCTGGCGTTATTGAATGTATTAGTAAAACTATAACATATTTCAGATTTAACCAGGGCATTCAAAAATAAATGACTTAATAAAAGAGTAATGTTATGTTTTAAAAATAAATATTACAAACAGGTATGTGGGGTTCCAATGGGATCACCCATTTCAGGAGCAGTATCTGATACCATCATGGAAGAATTAGAACAATCTATTCTTCTTAACAACACACAGTTCATCCCTCTGTTCTTTTATCGTTATGTAGATGATATTCTTGCCTGTCTGCCCAAAGAAAAAATCTTACCCTTTTAGGAATTATTCAATAATTACTGTCCTGGATAAGCATTCTGCCAAATATCAACACAAATTTAATTTTGAAAGTGTTGATTTAGCAGTTTAAGAAACACATTATTATCAGAGATTATTTATGGAAATGTTCTACATAATGAAAAACAAGAACAATGTAAACTTCAGAACTGGCATCAACCACACGAGCGCTATAAATAATAGGATCATTAGTACAATCAACTAAACTTTCATCATTACTCATCAGCTTTAATCTGATTCATATACCATTTAAATTACAATAAAATAAAACAAAATGGTTATAACAATAAATAATAGAACATATTATAACAAGCGAAAGCAAGATGCAAGATATTACATCACATACTATCCACGCAGAACCATATCTTTAGACAGTTTATATTACAACCTTGCTGTACTGTTACATGGCCGCATGTCAAATTTTCTTCACTCCGCCTGCGGGAGTACATCGATAACAAGAAATTAAATTGACTCTATATATGTAACTAAATTAAATCCTAAAATGTCCGCCCTGTGGACTAAGTCAAGAATTTACCAACAAAAAATACTCTTCATCTGTTTGGAATGAATGATGCCTTCTAAATTATACCAATAGAGGTAAATAACAATTTCACAATACGCAACCAAAACTGTAGCTCCAACAACTTTTTCCTCGTTACAAACTTATTTCAAATATATTTTTGTATACTCTACGTAATGTTTATTAGTCTGTTTAGTTCTATTTTAGAAATGTAGTAAGCCCCTGACAATTGGGTGATCCGGTTGCGTCCCCTTATAAGCCTTAAGCGTGACCACTTAGCTCTCTCGGAAGGGACAGGACCGCAACCACGCTGTTGACTGATACTTCAGACTCATTGATGAAGCAACTGCCTGCCAGTATTACACATTACCCCGCCTTCGCAAAGCAGTGACAAAGAATGTGAGTAGACATTTTATTATTCTTTTCGCACAGACCACAGAGCTCTTCGGATTGACCTGGGCACCTCTGAGAATGCACTTCTTAGTTCCGTGAAAAACTGATATCAGTCCGTTCTTCTTGGATTTTTGGGCCATTTAGGGCCCGCGGGTACAAGTCCAGTAAAATTATCTCGAAAACAGGTCATTTCCAGAAAAAATGTATAACGTTTTAATAACTATCGTAGGTGGTTCCTTATGGCACCCGAATCAAATATCAAAAGAGTTTCTCTCAGGCCGATGGGTGGAAACACCCTTAAATCTAACAAACAATCCCCGAAAACTGGTTCCTGCGATTATTTCAAAAAGGATACATCCAACGGCAAAAGTAGTCCAGTACACAAAAATAGTAGATAAAATTCTGAATGAGAAGCCCATCGGCTTAGACGAAGCCGGTTTTTGGATCAAATGTTTAAATTTTGTTTAATAATAAAATTGGAGACAACAATCAGAATCCCTGAAGCGCAGTGAATTGCTCGTAAATAACTGCAGTTCCATTCTCATGAGATGCAGACCAGTTATAAAACTGAAATCAGGAAGGTATGGCTTAATTCACTTTTAATTAGCAGAATCAGTTTATTGGCATATTTTGAAAAAATCGGAAAAAGGATTCATAAGAATCGGTTAAAATTTGCAGTAATTATGGAAACACTGAACAATATACAAAAGTGTATCCTTTGCCGAAAACTTCACATCTACTCCCTGATTCTAAATAATGAGTATTCCATTAAAAAGTACTGATTAAGAAGTCTCATTAACTTCGAATAATAAGCCTTACTAAATTAATTATCAGTTTTCTATTTAATCTTGTGAGAAAATCTTTCTAAAGCAGTTAGTAAACGACTTCGCTCGATAAAAATTAATAATTTCATTTTGTGTGCTTGAATTTCAAATAAAGAACATTGATATAAGATGCAGATGTTCATATTTAATTCAGACTAAAAATAAGAGTGAGTGATACTTTATCCATAAACAATGCACAGCACAAAATGCAAGGCGCTAAATATAAAAGACAAAATACAACACGCAACACTCACGGAAATAAATAGTTCTCTTGCATTAAAATTTCCTCTGATGGAAAGAAATGTATTTTAATCGTCAGGAATTTCTTTATTTCAAACAAAATTATTTTGTCTAGGAAACGTTCTCTGTATTCTAGGGACGAATTCGAAAGGAGCTAAAATACAAAATACCTCTTCTTCTAAAGAAGGCAAAAGACTGTAAATATGAAAGAGTAAGAATAAAGTTAAGGGTAAATATTGCAAAAACTACAACCATGTTATTTAGATTAGTGTGCAACGTTTTAACCAAACTAGTAAGAAGTATAGATGGTCAAAATGTTTATGATCTGCGTGTGGAAACCAGAAGCAATAAAACAGTACAGATTGGATGCTTAGAAATGCAAAGGTTTTGTATACAATATAAGCTGTCAAAAATATGGCTTTCAAATATTTATTCACTTCACAACGATACAGAATGGTCGAAAATACAACTTTTTGCAGCCAATAAAGATCACTACGTATTTATTAAATTTTATACTTTTAATTACAATAACATTATTGAGCAATAAATAAAGAAGCGAGCTACATAGAAAAAAGTTCCTATCAATCAAAAGGCATGCTAAGTTTTAATTCCTGTAACTGATTTCAATCAATTACAAGAAAAAACACATTTATCACTGAATGGAATTATAAATATGACGTCCAATTTTCAATTCAAAATGTTGAAATTAATTAATGCATAAATTACGGACAAAATGTATGACTTAATCATAGATATTTTCCTTGACAGGACGAACAATATTGTTACGAACGAATCAAAGACCGAATGAAATTCATCATCAATCTCGTAACTATTGCATCGCACTTTATTTAAGCAGACCGTATGGGGAATTGGCAGCTCCATTCAGATTCCATTAGAAGTATGTTGCCAATTTTCCATGCAAGTGAATATTTTTTGTATGCCAAATCTTGGGAACTGTATCTTCAAGATATGGACTCGCTGCATCTGAAAATTACGAGAGCAGAGTTCTATACCTTTACAACCGAAGGCTCTTTTACAATTAGACGCAGAGACAAATTTTGGTCTGAGGTAAGGTTGGACATGGTAATTGAACAAACTTTAATGAAGCACATAAAAAGCATTGGAGGAATTACACATGGGCGAGGATTTACAGAAAGTATTTTTAATAAATGGATTTTTGGTCTGCCAGTAGCGTATCACGTTTGCGAGAATATTAAAAAATTCTGCGGAATTACCAGCAGTACTATTTTTTAACATATTGAAATCAGGAATTCGAAAATTAAAAAAGACGAAAAGGATGTCCAAACTTTCTTCGAATGGCTTCAACAACATTTTCCATTTACTTGTATCGAAGATCTAATGTCCATATCGAGTGGTCTTGTAGCTTCTGAAGACATGAATTGTCAAGAAGACGTATAAATTGGCAAAAAATTACTGAAAGAAGACTTAAAATCATATTTTAATTACGAACTGTCTTCATTTCGACATTCTATTTTCAAGGAGAAAGGCTTAATGAGAAAGACAAAAAAATCATCATTGTACAACATAGATAGTTCTCTTGAGAATAATGAGAAACATCTGGTAGGATGTAAATATGTTTCAGATGGGGGCAATTTGATTCATCGTATAGTATGGCCAAAGAATACTGTGTTGGCAGTCCTTACGATGCATATGTATTATTTATTGGCAAACATTATGGAAACAACGTTCTTATTGTATTTGATGGTTATTCATAAAATAAAGTCAGTATAAAAAGTATTTAACGTCAACAGCGACTTTTGATTTCTCAATTACAATAACGGCTTCAAAACGAAAGTTTTAAAGCACTTGTTGCTAATGACGAGGCTGATGTACTAATCATGCAGGCTAACATCAATGAATCCTATCGGAATAAAACATTTGTAGTTGGACAGGATGCGGATCTCCTTGCATTGTTTATGTTGTCTCAAGTGAGGGGTTAAATCCCTTTAACCGCCGGAAGACCACAGACGAGTCTTCCAGTTCACCCGGAAGTCACGCCATAGCCCTCATTATCTTTTGGAGCAAATTAACTCCACCCACCTTAAGTGATGCATATTCCCAAGGCCTTGTCTCGACCACAGCCTAAAACACCACATTTGCCCTTCTGCCTTCGACTTCCACTCACCTGCCTTATCCCTCCAGACTTCTTTCCTAAGGACTCTTACTTTAAACTTTTCCGAATTCAGCTCTAACCTATTCTTATTTACGTGTCTTCTCAACCTCTTCACAATCTCGTTAAAGCCTCCTCACTCTTTGCTAGTAGCAGTATGTTATCTGGACACGCGAGTGACCATACACCAATCTTTACTAACCTAACTCCTTCTACCACACCAGCCACCAGCTTACTTCCCATACTACTGCGCACCCCTGAATATTGCAGGTCTCCAGTGTGCAGCCTTGCGTACAGTACATATCTAACTCTTTTGCACTGCGACTCTTTGATAATAAAATTGCTTAACTTATTATATACTCTCATACAATTTTTATGAACTACTGCCCTGCTCTGCGTCAAGCTCACCCTCTCCCCCAAAGACGTTTCTTCTCCATCTTGCCTTCCGCCGCTCTCCCCTCTTATCTACAAACCTAAAGTCTGATGGTCTGATTCTACCCTTCCTTCTACTGCAAATCTCTCCTTCTCCTCCCACCCTTGCATATTTGTGATTACATATTCTAACACCGATACCGCTACCTTACTTATATATGTGTATTCTCGCTCTTCGTTCCTTGTCACCATTCCCTTTGTCACCGCCCAGCCTCTATCCTCCATCTGGTCTTTTAGAATCTCCCCTTTCTCATGTATTATCTTATCCTTCGATTTCCTATTGAAGCTCTCCCCTGCCCTGTAAAGGGCCTCTTCCTTGTAAAGGCCACTTTCTCTAACAATTATCGCATTCAATGCCCCCTCCTAGTACCACTATACCATCCCCTCTTTTATCTAGAAAGTCATCCACTCTTTCTTTAATCCTTTCCACCCCACTGTCACAAACTTTCACGTTACCCTCATATCTTCAGTGTGTTTATTTGCACGTCTTACTATTAATGAAAACCAGGTTACCTTCTGTTACATTTTTGTAATTTCTTCTGAAAAGGGTTATCGATGAACAGTTTAAACGTTAAAATTGCTACTGAGAGATCCCTCTGTTTAAATGAATGTATCTTAATTAACCAGTAATCAAAATCATCTACTTCCTTGCATCTTGAACTGAATACCTCTAGAAATCCTCATCTTTCTTCTTTATACCTGCTACGTTCAAGTACGGCACCTTTGCTGCTCCGCTACCCTGATTTACCCCTACCCCCTACTTTTTACGAAACAAATTCCCACGCAATCCCTTCAATACCTTTTTTTCATCATCCCATAACAACATTTCTCATCTAATTTTATTTTCCGTTACACTACCTTTGCCGCCCTCCTTTCACTCCTCTCCCTTCTAGACCTGTCGTTAAGCATTCTGTTTACATCCTCTTCCTTTTGCGTCAAATTGTTATCCATGAAAATCTTCTTGTGTTTTTTCCCATTTTTATTTCACATTACCACTAACTCTTCTTCCAAGCTCTCCAATTCGAGAACCGCTCTTTCCAGAAACTCTTTCAAATCCTTATATCATAAACCCCGTCCACAAAAGTGAAATTTTACATTGCTGAAGGAAACTACAAAATGGCATTAATCTTCTCTCTAAATTTTATCGAAATCCCATATAGCATTTTCAAGATGTTGACCAAAAACCATTCCAAGCGAAAAAATGAAGCCAAAATTTACATTGCTTAGAACAATTAAGGAACGACTCATTTAATTTTGATAAAAGTTGCTGGAGATCTTCAACGGAATTTTATGCCTTAATTCTGATGCTTAGACAAAATCTTAGAAGACCTCATAGGAGCCCTTAGCTCCGCATTAACAGCCCCAAAGTATTCCTTCGTTGTCATAGTTTTGCTCTTTCCCTCTCTCCGACGCGCCGCTAACACCGGCTCACGCACAGTTGACTGTCGTGGCGTGCGGAAACTTACGTCTCCGTTAAATTGACTAGAAGAACTGCTAGTACTCTCGCTGACCACCGCTCGCTCTCCCACCTCCCGCACTTTCGTGGGTAACTGGGACCGCTCCATGCACACAGATGTCTCTTAAGACTGCCACCACTTACTGTCAAAATTGTTCGCTTATCCCACTTTATTGCACCCCTTACAGACCCTACAGACACACTTTTCTCTCACCTAACATGCCCAACACTACCAGAACCAACCTTGTCCCCCTTGAAGGACCAAAGTCATGACCACAAAATTTCCCCGATTCCTTGCCAACCTAACCTCACTTTCCCTATTCAACAAAATCCTGCCTCGCAAATATATATAAATTGTCATAAGGACAACCGCAGGATTTCGCCGAGAGCGGGTGCTAATCTGAAAAATTGCACACGCTCATAGCAAAATCGCGGTAAAATTTTAGCTCCGATTTCGGGGATGACGGTGGATGGCAACTAACTCATTATAGCCTGCTCCGCTTGCATACGCCTAAATAAATATTCTAAGAATTTTTTGAAATTAGACATATTATGTAGATAAGGAAACAAAAGTAATACTTACGAATGTAAATAAATAAGAACAAATTTCAATAATCCGTTAATGTCAATATACAATCACAAAATTTTTATAGTCACCAAATTGTAAAAGATCCACTATAAAATTTAATGCATGAACGATACAAAAAATATTTGATAATATCAATTTCATGAAATAAAATTATAAATAGAAAGACTCGCGGGCTTCGTAACAATTTACAGACTGACCCTGACCAGCTCAATATTTATAAGGATGAAAAGGTATATTATTTTGAAGTCCTTGTAGATATTCAGAGGACCATCTGGTCCAGAAATCTTCATACATCTGTCTGGTAAGCTGCCAGCGTTGTAATCGATTTTGCTTAAGGTCGATGAGAGAAAATTCTGGAACCGTGAAAATTCGAGAACTGATCAAGAAGTGATTCGGCGTCAACGGTAGCAGATCATTTGGATCATCGCTATGAGCCTGTTGCGGTCGTGAATTAAGACAAGCCTCCACCTACGTGATGAAGGTTGTCATTTCCTCACAAGTCAGAGAATTATCTCCGACTACTCGACGAAGATGATGTTTTACAGGACGGCCAGTTGCTTCCCAAAGTCCTCCGTAGTGCGGGACAGCTGGAGGGTTGAAACGCCACGTAGTTCCTTTATCAACAAGATAGCGGCTGATGGTCGATGAGACAGCAGAGGCCTCATTGTAAAGTGTTCGTAGCTGCCTATCTGGCTCGACAAAATTGGTAGCGCAGTCGCTGTAAAGAAAATTACTTATGCCACGTCGAGCAGCAAAACGTTTGTAAGCCGCTATGAAGCCATCAGCTGTGTAATCCGAACACGCCTGCAAATGGACCGCTCTCTTAGCCAAACAAGCGAAAACTACAATATAGCCCTTATATGCCTTTTTCCCGCGACCTTTAGTGGTTCGCATCCAAATAGGGCCAGCATAATCCAGACCGCTTATCGCAAAGGGTCTAGACGGTCGAGTAACTCTATGAGTAGGTAGTTGACCTATGAGTTGAGTGCAAGTGATTGCACGATATCTAGCGCAAACAACGCAACGACTCAAAACCTTTTTTACGATACAACGTACTGTGATTATCCAATACTGTCTCCGTAGACAGTATTGGACAGTGTTGGACAATCAGCTGGATTGTCCTTCCCGGAAACATGATGTCATACAGCGCCAGGTAGGACAATCTGGATTTCCGACACCCGATTTGAAATATATGTCATCCATCGTAGAAGGTAGCCTCGTATCCAGTCAGGAGTATTTGCCGCGTCCGAACATATAGTAAATGACTCGACATCGCAGTAGGAAGATTGAAGACCGAACGAATATGAACTACCAGCCGAACAAGCAGAAAAGCCGCACAAAATTCCAAACGAGGTAAAGATGTCTCCTTAACTCGAGCAACCTTAGTCTTAGCTATAACTAGTGACAATCGTATCTCATCCGAGGGAAGCAGGATCCGCAGATAGACAACTGCACCGATAGCCCTCTGCGACGCTTCTCCAAAACCGTGAAGTTCGCAGCCAGGCACGTCCGAAAAACATCCCAACCAACGTGGGATGCTGAGAGATAATGGTTCAGGAATCTCTGTCCTGTACTTTCTCTATATAACAATGTGATCAGCAGGCAGATGCTGATCTCAATCTATTTAAAGTTTTGACAAACTCTGCATGAAAATGTGGGCTTTAATTGTGACTGGGGCAAGCCATCCAAGCGGATCAAAAAGGCGGGGTGTCTCGGAGAAAACGCTCCCTTTCGTTAGTATCCCAGACTCGTCAGGAAGTTGAACCTAATACTTGAAACAATCCGACATAGGTTGCTATTGAATTCCGAGAGCCCTGTGGATTAGCTCTTGCGTAAATTTATAAGACGATGCATTTCATTGTAATCTTCCGGGACTCCTTGCAGAACATCCTCGCAGTTCGACAACCATTTCTTCAAAATAAAACCACCCGCCTTGAGAATAAAATTTACTTGGCGACGTTTTTCTATGGTTGTAGCGATGTCGGAGGCTCAAAAAAGGACATGGTCGACATAAATTTCGTTCCTCAAAATGTCTGTAGCTAAAGGAAAGTTGTTTCCTTCGTTCTCTGTAAGCTGCTGTTATGTACGGATCGCCAAGTAAGGTGAAGAAGCAAAAACTGAAAGTTACGGTCTTTAGACAGTATGTATTGAGCTGCTCTTCAGGATGTGACCTCTAAATTATCTTTTGGTAGATGCAATCTTCAGGATGAATTCAAATACGTCTAAACATCTTCTAAATGTCCGCTGTAAAGGCTGTCGGGTAGCATCTACAACGATGTATGAAGTCTGAAAGTTCCGTTTGGAGTTTGGGCCCTGAATGGAGTACCTCATTTAGAGAAATACCCAAAATAGTTAGCTGTGAAGCATTGAAAACCGATCTTAATTTTGTACTGGAACTGGTTTACTTGATGACGCAGTGATGCGGTAGAAAATAACCTTGAATAAATAGCAATTCATCAGGATTAGACACTAAGTCCATTTCACCAAGAACAGCATACTCCTGTAAATTCTGTGTGTAAGATTGATGCAAAATAGGCAGCAGAACGTGAATCTCCCAAATTCATCCTCCGATCCTTGATTGGAAGTCGAACAACGTAACGACCATCTCCTGAACGTTGATAAGTGGAGAGAAAAAGTTGATCACACTCCCCCTCATCATGGGTAAACTTAGAAGATACAGTCGGAAGATCCTCCTGTACGAAAAATCCACACAATAAGTCCAACAATTCGTGATCAACCGTGCATTATAATCCAACAATCTTTTGAGTATATTAAGAAGATTTCTCAGAAAAGAGACTATACAATATTCAGCCCAACGATGTATTCTGGGCAGTAGGAGTACCAAAAGGACCCTTACGTATCCCTTCCTCTATGAGGTGTAAGTAAACTTCTGCACCTAAAATCAAATCAATCCATTCACCCTGATCGTCAAGTGGATCCGCCAATTCTCTCCCCTGAATGTGGAGCCAATTATTCGTAGATATACGACTAGAGGGTGAGTAAGATATAAGTTTCGGTAAAATAATATTCTGTACATAAAAACTAACCTTAGGGCCGACACGTGAAGGTACCCTAACAGTTACCAAACCTCGACAGGTTTTTGTACGCTGATCACCGACGCCCCCTACTGTAACGATAGCAAGAAGTCATTTTAGCTAGAGTCTCCGAGCAAGCAACTTAGAAATAAAAAACGCTTGAGCACCTTGATCGGGAAGTGCTCCAGATAAATATAAATCACCGTCTGATCCTTTAGTGGAGACTAGTGCTGTGGCTAAAAGTACGGGCCCATCTAGTCAAAGAGGACCTTGGGCAACATGCGAATTGACAGTAGACATTACAGGTGTAAACGCAGAACTATTTACATTTAAATTAGATGTGAACGGCACATCTGTATTTCCAGATTCACGGCGTGGAGCATCACTGGAGGGTCGATGCAACATAGTATAATGCTGACCGGAGCAGGTTTGACAGCACTTAGATGACGTAGAATCTCGAGTCAAATGCTTTCCCAGACAATTAAAATATAACCCAGACTTTTGAATTAGTTCTCGTCGCTGATCAGAATTCTTTAATCTAAAAAAAAAGGACAAAACAAAACAAAGTGCTTACCAGTACATAGCGGACAACCACCCTCTTTTAGTAAAGCACCATTTGCTTATGTATTGTAACCCTTCTTACTAGATTTGACGCCTGTAATTTTACCTCTGCCTTCGGTTGATGAATACTTAAATTTGGAACCATCCCAAAACTCAAGTGCCGCCAAAGCGCTTACTCGTGAAGCCAAAAAGGTTTTTAAGGTTTCAAATGAAGGATTGATGGAAAGTGATCCCGTTTTTTCTTCCCAAGCCTTGTGGGAGGAGCAGTCCAAACAGATCACTGTCATATAAACTAGGATATCATCCCAGTGCTTCGTTGATCTGTTCATAGACTTAAGCCCACCAATCACCTCACAAGTGTCGTTTAAAAGAGAACGAAGTCCCGAAGCAAGTGCCTCAGTGACAGGTTCTAATTCGAAGAGTGTCCCCAAGTATGCATTAATAACAGCACGTTCATTGTCATACCGCTCCATAAACGTTGTCCATGCTTGCTCAAAGTTATCACCCGTGATACATACGTTTACTAAAAGTTGAGCAGGCTCATCCGTCGAGCTTGCTTTCAGGTAATGTAGCGTTTGAACTGGTGGAAGTGTTACGTCATCCTTCACCATGGAACAAAACATATCTTGGAAGGCCGGCCATGCAGGAAAATCACCTGAAAATTTCGGTAATTCCAATTGTGGAAACATCTTCTTAACTTGTATTAAAGAAGCGATATTAGAAGTGGAGGACATAACCTTGGAAGAGGAAGAAGCAGCATTCAAGACGAGTCCAACTCGTCCTGAAAATAAGCCTTCGCGACAATATATTTTTCCTCTCCTTTATTAAACAAGTCTGGCGCGAAGTATGGATCCGTTGAGTTGTCTTCACGCATAATGAGAAGCTGATGATGATTTGTGCCAAACTTGGACCACTTTTTTCCAGGTTTTCCAAGTGTGCGTTGAGTGTAACTAGGCACCTGTTGTCGAAAGCGCGGGACGTGTTCTTGTGACGTTATTTATCGATCGCCAAGAATTGCCTTCACAAAACTGCCAAGTTGCGATTTCGCAATAAGAAGCTCGAAATCCCTGCATTTATCCATTTTCACAGAACTAATATTGCAGTGAACTTTTAAATCAACTCACATTAGTCACTTTAATCCTGAAAAGAACACTGCAATCGACTCGCTGAATTCCTCATCCGGCTCGAAGGACCAAATATGATGGGAAATAGCGCTAAGGAAGCAAAATTCATAGCGGGATTGAGTGTAATGGTAAAAAAAGGTCACTGAGTCACTTCATTATTTGTTTAGCGCCAAAAAACGAGATATCATTCATTAACAAAATAGTGACAAAGTTCCTGCCTACTAGCAAAAGACTACATTAAACAAAAAACGATTATATAAATGTAAGACGGGTAAACATTTCAGACTCGCGCGTTTCGTAACAATTTATAGACTGAACCTGACCACCTCAATATTTCTAACGGCGAAAAGGTATATTAGCGTTTACAAGATAAGAACGATACCTTGTAGACGAAAGAGAAAGAGAAGAGAATGCTCACGCGAAACGTAAACACTCATACGATACAAAAAGAGACAAACCGACATGAAATATCCGGAACAATGAAACTTTTGGAGTGTATTTTTAAATCCCAAAAGAAAGTTTTCATTGCTATTAGAACTTACAATTTCAACCACGAATATTAATTCTTCACATATTAGTTCAACTTTTAACCAAGTACCAAATAAATTTTCAAATAAAACGGATAAAACTTCAACGAAAAATGTAATAGTTGACGTTTCAACTAAAAATGATTCCGATTTTAAAATAATGTATTGTCAACCAAATTGTTAATTTTTCAATCAAGGAGATAAATTTTTAACTAAAAAGATAAGTCTTCAACCTGCAAAATTAATTTTCAAAAAAGTAGTTTGACTTTAAACCAATCAGTTAAATTATTCATCAAAAATTTTATTTTTCAATCAAAGAAAGAAGGAATTTTCAACAAAATAAATACATTTTCAACTAAAAGAGATACATTATTATATTGTTCGTATTATCCAGAAAACTTAGTTCCTACCCAAAGAGATGAATGTTCTTTTTTAGTTTAAAAATTAGGTAATTTGTTTAAAATTTTTTTTGGCAAAACATTATTCTTATTGGTTGAAAATAATATCAAAATAGTATTTGAGACTTGAAAAGAAAATGTTTTCTGTAACGAAAAAAATACTTCTCGTCAAATTTAGTCGAAAAACGACATAATTCTGTTGCTGATAGATTCTGAGACTTGTGGAGAAGAGCCTGCCTGACTGGGAATGTATTCGATCTCCTTCGAAATAATTTTGATAACACTGTTTTTTGGTGGAACATTAATTTTTTTAACTAAGTATTCTCAAATCTACTTGGTGGGTACCTATCACCACTACGTAGCGCGTCCTCAGGTTGCGGATAGAGGAAAGGCCCCTGAGGTTAAACACCCCTGAGGTTAACTGCGAATACAAGAATAAGCAGTCGCGGACAGCCGATAGGAACCAGTCGTGGGTGTGGTGAGCCCACATTGGTATAAATATGTACACAATAGCCCGGTTTGAGATGATCCGCTCTTTGCGCTCTGGCGTAATAGGTGGAGCATAACAACACGAGACTTCAACGTGTACACTAACCTAGAAACACTACCCGAAACCAAAACTAGTTTGAAAGCAAAAAATCCTACTACCATAGTAGGCACCG